>NW_022474741.1:63003-263370 GCF_009176365.1 Aspergillus alliaceus
GAAATATTATTATAGTTTTGCTTTGTATTACATATATATGATGCTTATATTATTCTATATATGCATAGTTTTCGAAATAATCTGCATGCGGAAATATTATTATAGTTTTGCTGCATATTACATATATATGATGCTTATATTATTCTGTATATACCCTTACTTTAGTAGATTAATATTATTAGAAAATATATATTCTGAAAATCTATATAAGTCTCTTACTGCTATAGATACTGCTTTAATTTTAAAAGACCTTCAATAATTTTATACTTTAGATATTATCTCTAAAGCTCTATTCAAAAAAAATTCATTATATATTAACTATTTTAATATATATAATTTCAGAAGTCATGTATTGGCATCTTCTATCCTTGAGCTGCTTTGCTCTTATTGGACTTAGTCTCTCTACAGCAATGTTTCCCTTTGAACAGGATGGTATTGATTCTATTGAACCCCTTATAACATAGCAATCCTTCAGGTCTAATAATATTTTCTTTGGTTTAGACCGTGTTATACCCTACAAAGGCGAACCATGCAGAACTTACAAAGACTGTGGAAGCTGTGGCTTCTACGAGCGCTGCTGTTTTAGAGGGGGTGAAGGTGACAATTGCGGTGGTGCTTGTGTTTGCGGGACCTCAGGAAGAGAACACCTTTGCACTTAATAAAGAGGGTATGGATAGTTTTACAGGCCCTTGTGTTCTGATGGGGCTTGGAAGACTGTTTTGTTTTTATAATACTTTAAAAATTGCTTGTGGTGTCTGTCACATAGTGTTCCTGCAGTGAGTTGAGAATTACATTACCCTACATGAGGTAGTCAAGTCTGAATATAATCTTTAAAAGTGAACAAAATAGTTTCCCCTAATCAGTCCTCAACTAGAAAGATAATTTTATGATCTAGAATCAGGATTACAGTTATGAGGCTCACAACAGCCGTGATCAAATAATCGAGTGAGCGAATTGAAGCCGTAGCTTTCATGCATGATGCCTGGCTGAAAGATAAGACGCCTAATGGCGTTGTGATAAAGATGGTGGAGCAGATGTGGGAAAAAAAACCCACCAATAAAGTAATATAACTGTGCATTAGAAATCCATAGAATGTATCATCAAGCTACGCTAGAGTGAAGATAGGAATGAGCACAATGAATGAGAAGCGTATGTGGCAGTTGGGTCTCTACTCTATGGAGACTGAAGTGGAAGACGCGCTCTCGCACGCTGATGCCTGAAAACAATGATAATCAAGAGGAGGTAAGTCCAGGGAGGTAAGTTCAGAGGCTAGATATTACCATAGGTGCATAGTAGTGAGCACAACAATCTTGGTTTCACCAAGTGCATTCCGGAAAACTATGTAATGAGACCAGTTATGTGCAGAAGCTGCGTGTGAGTTAGCTGAGTAACACAAAAAGTCCAAGTGTCAGGCGAAAGTTTATAAATTTTTCTTCTTGAGATCACCCCGGTCCATTTGTCCCTATCCCATATCATCACCTCCAGAGAAGTATTATATATAATAGAGACAAACCTTTTGGGAGAGTCCTGTGTTAACAATTATTGTAAATCTTATAGACCTTAACAATAATTCTTACAAGATACTGTCTCTCGTGAGTAACAGTGAACCAATATCGCCAGTGGCAACTGTTTTTACTTCTTTCCACTCCCAGCCAGTAAAGGTATATTCTATCAAAAGTAGTAATAATCTATGTACAGATGAAGCACTGGACTCTTACTGGCTTAAAGAAATTTATCAGACATGTGTGCCCAGCTTCAGATTTTATAGCCGTGTAAATAAACTGGATTGTCGTGTCTATATTTTACAGAATTCCAGACTAATCAACGAGTAGTATTGCTTGATCATGTAGTGATTAATGTAATCACATTTATTGAAGGTTGTCTTTTGCTATTCCAAAAGCAAAATATTTGCCTTATTTCCTTTGATTGCAAGTAGCGGTAGGCTAAGGTAGGTAGAGGGTAGCTACAGGACAAGCCGACTAAGGGTCTCAGGCTATACTAGATCTAGGCCTAGACACAGACTTCTGCCAATAGGTGCATCATTTCTAGCAGACCGCAGGATACAGCTAGTAATCAACCAACAGTCATGTTCTATACAGCCGATAGAATCAGGGGTTCCACAGGTCTCTCCAGCATCCCCAATTCATTTTACAATCTATTTGGGGTGGAACTTTCAAGCTATAGAGCAAACGGTTCCTGGTATGAGAGCATTATCATATACAGATAATATAGATCAGTATAGATCTGCTGGTATCAGCTAGCTCAGTAACTATAACAAGCCTGCTAGGGATTAGAACAAGCTGCCAGTATAGCTATCGAGCAAGACAGGCAACAAGCAACAACCCAGATTAACACAGAAAAAATAGGAAGCAGTTCTTTTTATAAGAAAGAAAAACAAAGAACTTAAGAATCAAATTTAATAGACTAATATCCAGATAGAAAGATATAGGGTTCGTTTTAATTCTGAGACTATACAATAGTTAGGGGTATAGCTTAATAAAGTTCTAGCCCTAAAAGTGTACTATTATATATGCCTACACAAGGTCCACAGGGCCGAAGCGCTGGTACAAGTGCTATACCGATAGCATAGCCTATCACCAGGCCTAGTGCAATGTATTCAGGTAGCTACCGTGCAGGTAGTGGCTCTATATAGAGCTCTGGTGGCCGGTTCAATAAGACCGGGCGAGAGATTTTTAATCTATAATTAATCAGCAGGCACGCTTAATTATAGGTATACTTAAAACTACCCTAACAAGATCGCTTATTAAGGAAGCAGCGCTGTACCCAGTAGAAACTCTGCTAGATAGATATCAGAGGCAATATACCCCAAGACTACTAGGATTGCGTAAGGATCCTTTATTTCTATGTATGAGAATATAGTTGCTTGCAGCGATCTAGGCCGCCAGGCTGATTGATGTCTTTCATTCGTCTATATACATAGTTACCTAATGAACCTAATATGTTTATTTTGAAGCTTTTACTATGTAGTTTAAAGTAGGTCTCTTTGATTCGACAAGGCGGATTGCCATGAGTTGTATCTTATCCAGGATAAAATATTCAGAGGTTCCAACCTCGCTGTTCCTCTAGATACATGCACGTAAACTCATCAAACATTCAAACCATCCTCCAAGGCATCCGGATCGAACGTGATTCTTTGCTAGATGTGACCCAGAGAGTTGATAGGGCAATGCCGAACGCCTCGATATTGTTTGTGGCTGAATTGAGGTCTACGCCTCATGCCATCTATTAATCGAAGCTTTTTCTTCCCAAATACTCCAAAGTCCTATGTTAGATCCTATGAGAACTCGAGTTCAGCCAACATAGAAATGTCAGCCTCATCCAGTATAAATCAAGCCACATTGCGAGCAGGCAGCACCATAAGATCACACTCTCCATGGCCTGTAAGACCAATGGGCTCCTCTGGTGGATCGTAGAGCTCTAGTCGTCAGATAAGAGAGCGGAACTTCTCTCTCACCCGATCTTCAGATGCATCGGCTAGTATCAATTTATCCAGAATCACATCAAGTTTAAATCTCTTTAAAACTTTGGCGTTTTACATCAAGCCACGACTTGCCGCGCACTTATACTTTAATATAGATATTACATACTATCTACTATACTATAAAAAAAAATTAATTAAATTCAGGTAATTTAAAGAACTTAAATAATTTAAACAGTTCAAGCAGTTTTAAGTAGTCAGGCAGCTCAGGCAATTCAAGCCATTCAAGCCATTTAAGCCGTTTAGACAGTTTAAGCAGTTCAGACTATTCGAGCTATTCAAGCCACTTAAAGATATTGAAGTAGTTCAATATCATCGACCAGGACTAGTTAATAATCCGAATCTTTAACTAGACTATTATAATTACTAGATAATGAAGTGGAACCCAATAAATATATTTACCTGCCTGATATAATAGTGCGTTGCTGTTGGTAAACGTCGTAAAATTTCTGGGTTGTCCGGAAGCTCGATTTAGTCCTCCGTACACGGGACCCCAGAGGTTACTTCAGAATTGATCACTCCGACCCACTAGCTTAATACTCAGTAGTATCCGGCAGTGTGGATCATTGGGACAATAGGGGGAGGGACAAATGCAGGAATGATATAAAATTTAACGGCTTGCGAGTGAGAGGGATGGGAGTTAAATTGTAATATATGCTTATTTCACAGTACCATTCGCCACAATAATCTTCGACTTGCTTTTTCAAGTCTCGGATATAATTCATGTACTCGGTGTTTGATCGAGACAGATGTACAATGATGCAATATGTGAACAATATGCTGCTAACCCTAGCATAACTATGGGTTTTGACACGCCCAACTAGGAGTATGGTGCCCTCTAAGCCACTGTAGTCTGCAGATGTTGCTTGACGTCAGATAAGCTCCAACGCTTCTTAGGCAAGGGTTCCAGTATCCCACTGATGGATGGTCATCAATTCCTCGGCGATATACACTTCCCCATCAAGTTTCTCTTCCCCCAAATCAATCTTCTCTGTAAATTCACAAGAGAATGACACACGTCCCAAGGCGGATCCTGTTGGCAGCCGCGTCAGTTTACCTAGAACGAACTGGCATTCCAGCTTAGTGTTCAAGCGATACAGAAGCTCAAAAAGGATCACTCCAAGCCCAAAGGCGTCCAGAGGCGTGTCAGCCTAGTAGCAGCCGCCTGTTTCTTCTAAGTTCTCGAGGTTATCTACAGCGAGATGAATCAAAGGTGGGCGATAAAACTCTGTCCCAACAACACGATTCAGCTTTGTACTATGCTGCAGAGGTGCATTCTTAGCAGTAGGTTTATGACGTTTAGCTGCTGTCCGACTGATTCTCATTGAGTGGGAGATATCGGCAACTAGACCGAAGTCACTGATTCGAGCGTGGGAGTACCATTAAGAATATTCGTTATCTAACTGACAAGGAGAGCATCCTTCAGAGTCTCGATTTTCAGGGCACGACAGAAAGATATTAGCAGGCTTGAGGTCCCGGTGTACTATGCCCTTAGAGTGCAGATGTTCGGCTCCTGAGATTATACGTATGTAGCATGTGGAAGTCGGAAGTTGACCATATATACGCAACAGGCTAATGTTGAGCTATCGCATCCTTGCGCAGAATGTTGCGTCCCAGACTGTAGTATTCTAGTTGGCGAGTGTCGCTGGCGTTGCACTGGTTCGCAAGGAATTGTACTTTTTATCAGTAATTGCCCTCTTTACCGCCTTCCACGCTGTGATAGGGTGGACGTAAAGCAATTCGGGGGTGGGGTTGTGATACCTAATCTTAGGCTAAGAGACACAGGGTACTTTTGCATAGTGCTTGATTTCGGAGCTTACACCCCCTGCCAAGTTGTCAGGCTACAGGCATAGGAATAACAAATCGAAGAATAAAATGATAATCTGATTTCTACGGGCTCTAGTACTTAATTCCGTCTTATAGTGAACATATCGCCGTTATCTAAGCGCTGAATCATGTAGGTAATATACGTATATATACTTTGATTGATATATGAACACTGACTTAATAAAGCATGTCAGAGCCTATGGGAGCCTAAGGCAGCGACCACGTGACCTGACCACAACACCAAGGAATCTCTGTAAAGTAGATTTAGACCTCAAGACAATCATTCCCACACACGTGAGCTACATCAGCTCCATCAAGGCATAATCTAAGAGGCTTTTTACACATGATTAAGCTTAAAACCATCACATATAGTTCCCAAGGTACTTTCTCTGTTACGGAGCTAATGGACCCTAAGGGATAATTTCACATCACTGACAACAGAGTGGCATGATCATATTTCTTGAAAGAATAATATGTCTATTATAAATGCAACCATAAAAGAGCTCACTTACCGGGAGAAAGAAGAGGAAAGTGAAAATGCCTCATCTGACTACCCATGCTATAACCCTGGTGGAAATTATGGAGGAGTATATACCGAAGTAAGGCTGTAGCATGATCATTATACATATATGTTGCTTTCACTATACTAGTTCTGGTAAGAAACATCACTTCTCCTCCTGTTCTGACGTATGCTCTAGGACCCTGTGACTAGAATGCACCTCCTATCTAGGTTGTGATTGGGGCGATGAATTACCTAGATTAGTATAGTGCTTGACACTTGTCTAGGTTCCGCTTTTTGGCCCCAGCGCACTAGGTAACATTGTAGGGGTTCGATGTCCATCATGCATAACTATTATTATTTTCAAACTGTATACTATCTCTCCTGTGGATCACTCAAACTCCGCTTGCTGTATTCCACATATTGAAAACCAGTTACCCTCCACTGCCACCACCAACAATAGCAAGGATCCATTGTTGGCTGATAGGTGGCCGTATACGAAAGGGCAAGGATCATTGCCTGTATCATAATACTCTTATTTAGTTTGTCCTAGGAATCTAAGGGCCAGAGATAGTACTTCCTTTGCCCCCAATTGTGAATACCAATTCCCTTACTATATTTAAGGGATATCTTGCGAAATCCCATACATAGTGCAGGGATTTAAATTCCGGCTAAGAATGAAATATCATCAGGAAGCATCAACTATTCCTAGCAATCTTCGCTTACCATAATTTTCACAGGAAGAAGAGAAGACAAAAGAGGAAGAAATCAGCCGGAGGTTGGGGAAAAAATGTCTGACTGTACTGACGACTGACTTGCCCTTTGTATCCTAGTATATTTCTGATTAATTTAGTTATCATCCAACCCTGTCCAGACAGGATTTGGTTTGTTGGTTTGTTACGTGCCTTGGGATTCAGCTCACCTTATTTTTCGAGCCGTGTCTGATGAAATCCTACCTATGAAATCGGAAAGCGCCTGCCCAAGATTTCACATCAAGAGACTAATGCATAGCTATCACACCCTCACCCAGACTGTCGGGTACGGAATGTAGTATTCCAGGGTAGTTAAGAGGCTGCTGGCATTGCGCTAGTTCACAAAGAATCATACCCCTCACCGGTATTTCCCAACCTTCCACCTCCAACGCCTTGAGCATGGACTAAAAGCAATTCAGGTTTGGGATCAGCTACCTCCAAAGGTGATCCTATTCTCCGTAGTTTCGGATTCAGTATTTTACACTCCCGAGAGTCTCAGTCATCTGCGCGACTCCAGGCATATCTTATGGCCAATATGGGTATAAATACTTTGATTGGCCTGCCAGAGCTAAAACAAACACCGACTTCATAAGCTCAATCTAAGAATCTTTTTATATAAAGATAAACTCAAACAAATTTCTGTCTCTTAATCATGTGTTCATTTTTACTTGCAGTGCTGGGCCTGATGGCAACATCATCACTCACGGCTCCCGGGTTAGCCGCTCGGGAGGGCATCAGTGCTTTCGACGCCATGGCCAAGTTGAAATCAGTACCTCTGGGATATGTCCATATCGCGAACGACGGAGTGGCACGAGCGTACGACGAGAACGAATCTGTCATTGACTATGTTCCCTTGACCAATGACCAGCTTAAGCAGCTGCTCAAGAACCTTCCAGAAGCATGGAAGGAGGAAGCGGATCATTTACACGCTGTTTTTGATAACGTTGACGGACGTCAAGTTACAGATGAAAAACAGTTGCTTGACCCTCCTGCTGAGCTTCGAAATCCCATGAATCGTCAGGCACCTCAGTCTAAGCGCGAAACCAACCCTCTCCAGCAGGCCGACTAGTACTGCGTAGGCCAACCTTGCATCACTGGTGATGCTTGCCGGTTCATGGGCTGCCGAGGTTGTGCGGAGATGGATGCTGTCTTACCAGGAGAAGCAGGTGTTTGCTTTTAGTGAAAGCATACTTTCTGTTGCCCTTGCACCTTGCCATCTTCCTAGATAGGCTAGTGCTTCCCACAGTTGTTTCCTTGTCTTATTCCTCCATGAACGATAGCCTACACACGTCCTAGTGCCATCCTATCTTCATTCTTCACTCATCTCTTTGCCGAAGCCTTCCTTTTAGATTTAGTCAAAAGCAGAGCCGTCGGATCTGCGCAAACTGCCCAAATGACCTTTATAAAAGTTGTACGCTGGAGATTGTCAAGATTTAAAATGGCTTATATGCGCGATAAAACTTCTTGGTGGCGATACCTTAGTGCCTGGGGCAGATATTATTTGCTCACTGGATAGAGAGGTACATACCCACTGCTAAGCAAGTGCACACTTCATCCAATCAGCCACCTGTAAATAGATTTGCCTGTTGCCCATGCTTTATTTTCTAGTTGACTTGCCTGCCAATGGTCCAATGCCATTTATTGTGCGCGACCGAGGTGCCACAATTTTACTCAATACACCTAAGAATGATGGACAAATTGTATCAGAATCCTAGGGATTTGGAAGTGATAATTCTAACAAAAAAACATAGGCTAGGTTTTAGTGGTAAGATGAGTGGCGGATGTCTAATGAACCTGTTAGGAAGGTCATCGTACGCACATATGATATATATGCCTGGTGAGGTCATATGTATAACTAGGAAACTACTTAATAGAGTAGCTTAAAGGCTCTTTTATACCCCTTCTCAGGGCATGTGACCACTGGTCATCACGTCAGCATTTCTTCTCTGCATTAGCTCTAGTATCAACTTTCCCTCACCACATCTCTCAGAGACGCCTTCACCTCCTTTTGACTATACTCTATTATACAATACAATCAAGAGTTTCATCATATCACACAAACAGATCACTTGAATCATGTCTTGCATAGTAAGAGTATTTCTGACAGCTTGCATCTGTACGATACTAACACCGCAATAGAAAGACGATGAGCCATCGCCCTTTCCACCCCTCAAACAATCACCATCATGCCAAGGCTTCACCCACCTTGCTAGCGATGGGGTGTACCGCAGTTTTAGCTCAAGTGGCGAGGTAGTAGATTATAAGCAAATGAGCCCGGCGGAAATTACAAAGATGCTGGAATTCTTTGGAAAATATATGGATTCAGAGGCTTTTGAGAAGACTAAACCAAAATTTGACGGCGTGGATGGCAGAAACGTGACCGATTTGGAGCAACTGCTTCATCCAGGACCAGAAATTTATCCAGTGAGATTTAGAGAGTGAAGACCACACAATTTTGCTGACTTCTATCTGCCTGTCTCGCCCTTATTTCCATGTCTGTTTAGTAGCCGACTAAGCCGGCTGCGTTATTTCAGTTAAAGACAATCCCTCTCTGCTGGGACATGATTTAAACGCAATAAAGCTTGGCTTGCTAATTTGATCCTTCGCTGCAATGTAATAGAAACGGGCCTAAGTCAAAAATGTGCTGCTATATGTCAGACAACGTCTGTCAATCTTGCCTAAGATAGAGATCTTAAAGTACTCTTCATTTTCATTTCATTATTACTAAACCAGGTAGGGGTCGGCATGAACACATATTCATAAGATTTTCGCCGATGAACCACGTATCGTACGGATTGCACCCGAGGCGAACTCCCTTCATATGTCAGACTTGGAAGTTACTACTGGCGAAAAAGTTGCAGTCGGAGGCGGAGGCAATGGTGGCCCTGCACAAGCGAGCGTCAACGTTGAACATTCCAAGGGAATTAAAACGTCCTATGAAGGTGCTAGAGTCATCCATGGAGTCATCAAGGGATCCGACTCAGCAACATGGCGGCTTTTCGAAGACTCAGCCAGCGCAACCGGGCTTCCTCCAGTCATCCATCTTCTGCTAGTCGTGTGCTGCACAAGCAATTTCTCGCTGGATTTGGAGATGTCCGTGACGCATAGGAGCTTTTGGAGAATGCCTTTCAACGTCCGATCGCACAAAGTTTTAAAGGGATCGTCTTGCCTAATACCGAGCCTGGAAGACGTGGAGACATTCGAAAACATGGAGAGGACACGTAAGGTTAAGCGACTTCTCTTAAACGCCAGAAGGTGCACACAGACGGAAAACGGGCGTCTTGAGCAATTCGAAAATATACTGAATAGTGGACTAGCGGATATAAACCATACTGGTCACCCTGGCAACATTTCAGAGCAGACTGAGGGGACCATCCTTTCGAACATAACAGCTGCAAGGAACAAAACCCTCAGTGGCTGGGAAGCCGATATCCTGCTGCATCATTACGCATCTATCAGAAGTGATATCCGAGACAGAAAAGAAAGACAACATTTAGCTGGAGAGAAGTGGGATGGGATGACTCGCAAAAGGTTCGCAGAAGGGAAAGAAACAAGACGAGCAGAGCTCTGAGATATGCTTAAAGGCATTCAACTCCGATTCAAGACGCCGTTGTTTACTGATCAAATGAAAATCCCTGGAGGAATGGCGGGACAGGGGCTTCAGTCCGTCCAGAATGGAGCAGAATGCATAGAGGCGAGTGACCCACCAGCGAAACCAGAAATGAATTCAAATATTGCACCTGTGGCAATCGAAGGGCATTTTCCGACAGACATCGTACAAGACCTGGGGGACGCTGTCAGCAACCGTAAAATGCCATTGAGCGCTGTCGCTAAAGATTATCCAGACCAGATCCAAGAGCTTGATGGCATTGAAAGAATGTTCTCAGACGGGTACGCCCAGACATGGAGCATTGAGGATCTGGAAGACGCCATCAGCATTATTCGCAGAGCAATTGACATCACCCCTGAAGACCACCCCGAATCTAGCAGGACGGCTAAACAATCTTGGGAAATTACTCTCAGACCAGTTTGAACGGACCGGAGATTTCAAGGACCTGGAAGACACCATTAGTAATATTCGCAGAGCAATTAATATCACCCCTCCCGACCATCCGGATATGACACCGTGGTCGAGCAACCTTGGGAACAGGCTCTCGGCTCGGTTTAATCGAACAGGCAACATTACAGACCTTAAGGAAGCTATTGACAGCGCCAGGAGAGCAATTAAAATCACCCCTCAAGGCCACCCAGATCTAACAGGACTGCTAAACAATCTTGGTATTATGCTATTACGTCGGTACAACCGTACAGGATCTATCGACCGACATGGAAGACACCATCAACATTACCCGCAGAGCGATTAGTCTCACCGCTCCGGGCCATCCGAATTTTGCCAAGTTGTTGAGCAGCTTTGCAGACAAGACTATTAACTCTGTGTGATCGGACAGGAGGTGTTGGAAATCTGGAGGCGGCTATCTGCAGCATGCAAAGAGCTGTCGATGTATTGCCTCGAACGCATCCTGAATGGCTATCAATGTCTCGCAGATTGAAAATAATGACACGCAGGGCTGAAACGAATACGTCGGGGTTGGAGGGGCAAATGCATGCAGTGTCGTCGCCCTTGGGATTAACTAGCGAATTACAGCGGACATCCAACGACTCAAATCGAGAACTAAGAGCTCGATTCGAAAGGAAACGATCGATCGGCAAACGCAGCACAATTACTGAGTCCACGTTCAATGATTTCAACCCTGTAGGGCCCGGGTTTAAAGTTTTCAGGCTCTCATGATGCTAAATGAGCACGCATTCTCGAGAGATCATCAGGTGTCGGCAGGTATGGGACAAACTGACTGAACAGCTCTCAGTCACGAAGGATACGCTGGACCTGATCAATATCCTGTGGTATGTACGAAACAAATCAAACGCGGCAAATAGGTATCCAAGTATGGATTCTTGTGGTGGAAGGTAAGCGAAATACGCCTGCGCAATTATCTCGACGGCTTGTTGTATCTTGAAGAGGCCTTCCTCTCTCGGAACATAGTCCCAACTCGAGAAGTATGTGAGAACCTAACGTAAGTCTCACAATGGAGAAGCTTAAAGGAGCATTTATTTGTACAATTTCCAAAACTCCACAGAACGGCCATATCTATCATTGGTAGCCGGGCCCTTTTCTTATGACTGATTTCGTTTGGTCTGCTTTTTTGTTTTTCCTGGTACTCCGTTGTGAATCCTCGTAACTCAGCAAAATTTGCGTAGCTCCTCCACTTTTCTCCTCAGATCAAGGTCATTTGAAGATGCGTCACGTGACATACTGTGCAAGATGTGAGGGAAACAAATAAATCACAAAATCCACCGCTTGTATATAGGAAAGGAAACAATGGTTGAACAGAGAAGAAGCCCTCATATTTATGCTGGCGATGGAGGTACTAATAATGAGCTACAGGGAGTCCAGTCACCACAGATTCGCTCTCTCACCCACTGATCACCCACTCTCACCCATGCTGTTGGATAGTATCGCTCAGCCCACCTTCACTCACCCGCACTCACCCTGTGGTTTAGCGTCTCTCACCCGTAAAGCAGCAGGCCTTCCAGGGTGCCTATAGCTTTTGACTGCGTTGATAATACTGGTTTAAGTACGGCTGAGCGGACAGGAAGCCCTGTTTTCCACACCCTATGGTCGTATGTATCAGCTTCTTAAAGACGGAGGATTATGTAGAACAGTAAGTTATGTTGGAGATTTCAATACAGGGTCTCCTGGAAGGAAGCGTAGTATTTCCATTGGATGGCGTTAATATCAACCCACTTACGAACGTTGATCTTCCCAGTGATACCGCCCCCGTTCTATATTAGATTAGTGTAATAAGAGCCAAGTGACTTTCGAAAGATAGTGAGGAGCTAATGCTACATTGATATAGGCTAGAATAATTGGTTGATATGGCGGACGCTGTTTGCAAGTTACAAACCATATGGAATGCTAGTCTACGTGGAATATGTAGAAAGACCACAGTCTAAATTGAGTTTTGGGTAGGCCTAGCGTGATAAAGAAAGAAAAGACATATAGTTATAGCTTGAAACACGACTAAGTATACCCTACAGTCTGTGTATATAACTTGTTCTGAGGGGCCATTACTGCCCCTTGCTTCAATACGCCCATAGAGACTATATATGTACCCAAATAACACGGCCAGATCATACTATAGTCGTAACAGTTTCAAACATACGGCCAGACGCCCTAGTAATATTCACTCAAGTATTAAACTTCCTCTTCCTCCGACTCTTCATCACTTGGAAAGCTAACCCCCAGACCAGCCAAGTATCCAGCAACGTCTGGCCTCTCCTCAAAACATTCTCTAAGTATATCCTCATCAAGGCTTCCAAGGTCAGCTCCATACTCCAAAAGAAGCCTAACAGTAGCAAGGTTACCCTCAACGACAGCAATAGACAACGGGGTTTCTCCACTATCATCAACCGCGTCCACATCAGCTCCATGTTCAAGTAGACTTCTGGCAGTTTCAACCTCATCCTCAATCCCCGCGGCAATATGCAACGCCGTCTTATCGTTCGCTGTTCTCGCCGCGACATCTTCCCCCCGCTGCAGTAGTGCCTCGACGAAAACTCGCCCGCCGACAATATGAGCGGCGACATGGAGCGGTCCATATCCTTGCGGGAAATACGCCCACCGCTCTTCAGCCTGTTCGAGCTCGTCATAGGTAGCATCATCTTGGTACGGCCAGGCATCTGCTGCTTGAAGGTAGGACTCAATAGAACCCTGACAAGATACGAATCGTAAGAAGTTGTCCAGTATTCCCTGTGGACGGGGGTTTCTGGATGTGTAGACTGAGATTATACGTGCCGCCAGCGGAAGAAAAGGACGAGTTTGGAATCGCTGTTTTAAGCTTGTTGATGAGGAACAGGCTCCACTTTGGAACTCTTCTTGCGAGAGGTAGGACATGGAGGCTTGGAGCATTCTCTCTTCGGTATTATTTTTGGAGGCTCCCTCACATAAATAAGTTAGCAGAAGAGATGACCGAATTCGCATTGCTTGGGTTCGGGTACTAAAGGAGATGTAACCTGGACATATCCTCTTCATATCGGTAGTGGCGTAGCGATTGCCATTTTCCTTGTGTATGCCGAGCGAAGGAAGGAAGTCAACCACCTGGCCAGGTGTAGGGTTGTAACCCAATTTTTCCAGTTTTGCGACCAGATAGAGTACTTGGAGGATGTGGTGACCGGGTTCTTCCTTTTTGAAACAGGCCAATGCTAACTTGCTAAGCACCTTGGGCTTTGTGGAGGGGGTCTCAATGGATAAAATAGACGCTAGATCATCTACCGTACATGATGTACGTCGGGGTAGTGGTAAGAATCTTCGGAGCTATCAGCCGCCAAGGTAGAAGGAGCTAATACTGGGACACTTACACGCCATCCATCATCGCTATAACATCTGGCATTGTATTACGAACATCCCCTTCCACTCCAAGAAAGTATTCTTCTGGTGATTTACCTGCGAGCTCATGCAGGATGTACTCCGTGAGATCGTCGTCGCTTGGCCTTGTCGCTATAGTTGGCAGTGCGTAGTCCCGAAGAAGCGAACGGGGTGGCGGGTAGCGACTCGTTATCAGGATGTGCAAGTCGGCGTGTTGAGCAGCATCACTGCCTGCCAGCTCAACAAGCATATCCCGCAGTGCCACTTCAGAAGCATTGACACCATCAAATATAATAAATGCTGAGGCAAGGCCAGACAACACCAGATTCCACAGACCACCAGATTTCCCCCTGGTCAGAGGGGGGAAACTGGAGTACTTTTGTACCAGGTTGAAGACGTCTGCAGACCACTCTGGGATTTGGGCCAGAAGCTGTCTAGCTATAGAGCCAAAGGCAACGCCAAAATCTGCAACATTATGCTGGCGATGGCTATTGCTGAGATAAAAGACTGCGATGCCTGACCGATTCTCTGTTGAGCGAATGTGATCGACCACAAGCGAACTGATGAATGTCTTTCCCGTTGCGGCTAGTCGAGTATAAGCAAGTTGACAAGTGACATGGAGTACATCTTACATACCCAGTCCATGTACCCAGAGAATCTGTAGCCCGGTCCCGGTGATCCATTCTTGTGTGCGCTTGTCCTCCAGGAACTGGCTTCCTATGGTCCCCACTCGCTCGCAGCTCAAGGTTTCCTGCCTCTCTGCTGTCGAGTCCCCGGGGCAGAGATTACTAAGAATATAGCTGCGATTACTGGGCGACATTTTGTATTGAATGCGTAGATGATTGGCATGGTGTTAACAAGGAAGGATTGGGTTTCGCCCGAATTTATTGATCGGCGCCAAGCCCTAAGCCCAATTTGACAGAGCCGAGATACGAGAAGTTACAAGATATAAATATTTCTAGGTCTTCTAAATGATCGGCAAAAGATCATAAATACCCTTTATATCTTCTCTATTTTCTTCTTTACAGCTTTCATCTTCCCCTTCCCCAAAACAAAATGTATCGAGCTTTGACGATCGTTGCTTTCTATCTATCAGTTTTATGAGGCTGAACTGGCTGAACAGACGTTACATCGAAAGTGCCACAAATCTCAAGTATTGGTCCCCGGAATGGTAACTCCGAACAGCATCTTCGTTAAAGGACAAAATATACGCTTGGATACGCTCTGCAGGGTAGCCAATCGTAAGTTATACCATACTTCACAGCTTCTAGATACATGTCTAAGTTTGGATGCGTATTTCAGGTAGAAGAACCTCCGTTCAGGGCAGAAAAGTTGTACGTATATATCTTAACAATAACTATCACTATTGTGAATGATAGTTTGTTTCCCTAGCAGTAATGATAAATAATAGTAAACCTGGTGGATTCGGACTTACTCTCGGTCGATGTGACTCATGTTCTTATTACCTTCGGTCCGGTTCTTGATGGTATATTCGAGCTCAACTGTCGTTGCTCCAGGAAGACGCCGTGGGGAGTAAGGTTTTCTACCCATCTTCGATAGATGTGAGTATCCAGAAAGGTATATATTCGACTACATGTTCGCTGAAAGAGATATATGGGTAGACTTTACATAGTAAATACGACAACCGGTTGGCTATACTGCTATGATCAGATGGGAACTTTACGGGAAGCGTTTCTCGCGCCTTCATGACTATATCTGATGTTATTTCATTATTCGCACACTCCATCAGTCCATCGTTAAAACAGAACCGTGATATGTCAACAAGGAAGAAAAGAGAGCGGACAACAACTACGATACATAGCTAGATTGATATCCCAGACCGTACATGCTTGCATTCACCTATACTGAACGAATAGAAATATGATCCATCCATGCAACAGGAACCACACCGTTGGATACAGGAAATGACAGTCATCGGCTACAGTAGAACTCCCTTCAATAAAAAGCCGAGCATGGTAAACGACGCCCATCAACAAAAATATTTCGATGGCGAATCTGAATGTGCTGACACCAGACTTAGATTCTTTGTTCGTGTCGATGTCGACACGTGGATATAGTCAATGCGATATGCGTAGACTACTAATGTATGTATAGCCCTATACAGATGTCAGAAAGACTAAGGCGTCAGTGGGGGTTTGATTAGGTATTACCTCTCTATCAAGGATTTTATTTCCAAGAGGATCCTAATCAACGGGATGCCCGCTATGGCAGTAGGCGTTGAAAGGAGAACTGAAGGGCTGGTCTTTCGCGCACACCTGGACACTGGAGAAGCGACTGTTTCTCAACAGGGGATCGTATTTACGAGGTTTCAATCACACCATAGACAATTAATTAAATGAATAAATAGTTCGTCGGATTTAATGTTGGCCCAACATTGGCTGGCGTTAGTGTAAGGCTAAGTTATCGGCCACTCTCTGCGTATTGATAAAACTTCATATATTGCCCTAATAATCAGATCTCTTGAATAGCTGACGACTCTCTATTCCAAGGTATAATTGTACAATCAGTCAATCACTTCACATAAAATCCTCTCTCATAAATCTATCCTATCAATCAATTAAATCCACCTCTTAAGTCTCTCCAACAAGCTCTTCTCTCTGACACGGATACTCCTCTTCTGCGAGTTAGCACCAGCCGACGGAAACTGACTACCCTGACTCAATATCACCCACTCCGCCACTGTGGCCCCCGTATCCTCTTGGTCAGTGCCAAGAGCCTGGTTCCCGGAAATCAACAAAGTCGCATACCGCGACGGCTGCACACTATCCTTAAGCTGCGCAGTCGTGGTATTCCCCACCGGAATGCGCACCTCATTAGCCTCCTCAGCCGTATAAATCGTGGAAGGCTCAATATCCGTCAACGTGAGAACAACCCGATACTGACCCTGATCTTGGAGCTGGGACTGGGACGCGAACACGGCAGCCGGGTTTTCGATAGCCTCCTCGTGGAAAATCACCGACGCATTCACAGGCGGCGCGGAAGCCCAGTCAAAATGGAACCCGGAGACGGCGTTGGCCAACTGCGTGTCTGCAAGGGCGACGGTAATGGAGGAGAGGTTGGAGGATGCCGGCTGCCATTTCGTGGATGTTGCGCCGTCGTTGGCGGAGATGGGGAATTGGCCGGCCTTGTACGGGTCCCGGGAGGTGATGGGTTGGCATTGGATTTGGTTTCCTGGCATTGTGGGGATGGTACCGGTCATTCTATTAGAGACCACTAGGGGGCTTCCGGTGGGTGAGAGACTATAGATTTCTGCGTCCGAGCTGGAGTCTGTTTCACTGCCGACGTGTACTTCGATTGAGGTGTTGCGGAATCGTTCGTCGGCTGTTGAGAGGGGGGCTGTTTCTGTATCGCGACGGATGGTGGTGTGGGTATAGTTTGATTCGGCAGCGATGGGCCATCCGCGCCAGTAGAAGGTTCGATATTTGACGTAGGGGATCTGCGGTGGGAGATTGGGCGTTACGTGGATGGCTTCGTCGGGCAGGAGACGGAGACCCAGGTATCCGAAGAGGACGACTTGGTTGGCACCGCCGTGTCCAGTGAGGAATGGGAAGGCTGGGTGTGTGCCGCCGTTTATGCTTGCATTGTCGAGCATTTGTTCGGAGAGCTGGAAGAAGGGGCCTCTGGAGTAAGGATCGTAGGAATATTGGTGGTAGGTATAGGCAGAGCATCCGGATGGTGAGACGTCGCTTGCTACGATAGAGAAGATGGCCCAGGTCATTGCAGGGCCATCGGCAGATTGTTTGTTTGCGTACTATGTGAGTCGTTTAGCGTTAGAATGTATTGTTAGGGTTTAAATGGATGGCAGAGGTGTCGAAAGGGGGATATATTGGGAAACATACGTAGTCCAGGTCTGTGAGGGACATCTCAGTTGTGTAGTTGCTCTCATATGCAAGTGGGTAGGTAACTAGGACGACGTCCGCCTGCTTGACTACAGCTGTACCGTTCATTGAGGTGTACTCGAGGGTTACGTTGTTCTGGCGCAGCAATAAGACGTTCTCGGAGATCTCGGCCCAGGTGTCGTTGGGCTCGAGATTAAATTGCTCACGGAAGGCGTTGGCATTTTCCAGAGTCTGCGCAATGAGAGGCATAGTGAAGCCGCCTGCGTCGACATGATTTGCGTATTCATCCTACAATCAATTAGTAATGCGACAGAAGGATTAGGCATGGCGGTAGCTACCGGATCCGTCATGTTCGTTAGGGTCCAGCTAGATCCATTGCGCTCAACAATATTGGAATACATTGTAGCCACCGAGTCGTAGATGGGGAAATGATGGTCCTGAAAATGTTGTGTATCGCCGCTAGCGACCCATTGATAGATCATCGAGAGCCCAATATCACCGTTCAAGTGATACTGGTAGTCGAAGCAAGCACCCGTCGCCGTACAGTTTCCTACACGACCGCTGGTCCACGGATAGATTGCTGCCGAAGGGTCAAACCGAGTTTGGTTCTTGGAGCTGGCAAATGCTGTTTTGATATTGTCCTTCGCCTGTTGGTATCTGGCGACGCGGTAGTTGGTCACACCCTGTGCGGCTTCGGGATGCGACGCGACGAGACCCGGTTGCATCCAGACATCAGCATCCCAGAAGACTTGGCCGGCGTAGGAATCGGAGGTGAGCCCACCAACGGAGAAACTAGTCTCGTTGATAGGGGCATTAGAGACAGCTGCAATAGCGTTCTTACTCACGGTATTTTGCAGCAGGTAATAAATGTTTGTGACAGCGATGACAGCTGAGTCAACGACGTGCTGGTCATCCGGGAGCTTGCCGGTAGTCGGGTCAGTGAAGCGGTCGACCGAGTTCTCATGCATAATGTTCGCCCACTCTGAGGCATGCGACTCCAGAGAGCCGGTATAACCCGCTGCCAGTGCGGCAGATGCTGCAGCCTTCGCTGTTTGTTTGGGCTCGGTAAACGCATCAGTAGAGGCTCCACCAACGAACTTTGTAATGCGAACAGGTTCGTTCGCGGTGAACTTAACATTAACTGTCTGCGCGACCGACGAATCGTTGGTGTTCACATAGGGTTTCTCGGTCACGATAGTACGGGAGGACAGGTCGACGTTGGCTGACCCAGTCAGGTTGGCATAGATATAAGCGGTGACGTCGGGGATGCCCCAGGGGCGCACGGCCGAGAAGAGAGCACCATCATCTTGACCAGACTCTACGAAGTCAGTGCGAACTGCTGAATACCCGTCCAACACGTTTGCTACAGTCGCTTCAGCATCGTCTGATGAGATGATCTCCATATCCACCACAGCTTGGTTGATGTTCAACTTGTTGGCGAACAGGCGGTAGGTGATCTTGAAAGATCCTTTGTCTCTAGGAGACCAGGTGTATGACCAGGACAGAACGCCACCCTTGAAGTCATACGTGGACTGGTAATCAGTGATGCTTTCAGCATCTACGGTGGAGTCCAGATAGACACCATCGCCCAAGTCGAGGATGAGACCACTCCAGTGGGGAACACCACTGATAGCCGTGTCCCATCCGTATTGAGACAACCATGGAAAGTTGGTTCCGTTGGTGGTCGGTTGAGAATCAAAAAAGCCCGCAATAGTTGCAAATGTCTGACGTCTGGAAAAGAGCGGCCAGCCATTGATTACATCACCGTCCACTTCTTGATCGAGCTCAAAGAAGGGGCCAACACTAGCGACGCTGATACCAAGATAGCCATTTGCTACGGAGCCTCGCGACTGGTAATGGCCCTGGTCGAGTGTGGTTGTCGCGAGAACCCAATTCTCCTCATCCCATGTCACGCCATCGAACTTGGTCTGATAGACGTGGTCCGAATCTGCGGCCTTCTGTCCTGGGCCTTCGTGTCGCTTCAATAGTTTTGCGACACGGGGGTCAAGTTTACCTTGAGCACCTTGGCTTGGGAAACTGTGAACTGCTGCTGGGAGGTCGAAGAGCAGCGCCCAGGGCGCCAGGTTCTGGCTTTAGTCAGCTCTGTCGCTCTCCATTTGAAGTCTTATTGCGTATCATCTTGATAGTAGAATCGCTGCTTACCCTAAGTTTCATTGTCAGTGCCCTCCTAGGCAGTAGTGAAAAGTTGAATGGAGCAGACGTTGTAGAGTGAAATCAAGGACCAGGATGGCACTTAAATAGTCCATCCCCACACTCGTATCCTGGACGGGGAAATTAGCCGCAGATCCCAAATGCACCAGTGCGGAGTTTACCACGCGCTCGATTTAAAAGCGTGCTACTCAAACTAGACACTTCCACGGTACTCGGATCCACGTTGAGGTAATTTTTCCCAATGAAGGATTGCTTCCTCCACTCGTCGCACAGACTCGACGTAGTGACCCAAGGGTAGTATTGGCCAAGAGTGGTTAAAAGAAGTCTTTTTTGCGGGGTTGAACCAGCCACATCCCGCTATACCGAGTCCGACTCACCTGGAAAAGTCGGGATTGGGCCGTGGGGGGTGGGAAAAGGGACCGATCCCGAGTTGTTCAAGTCCTAAGTGTGGCTAATATTTGTCCGCTCGGGTTACATTGGACTTCCCTCACGTCTTGGCCATCTTATCCCATGGTTGCATTCAGATTATGGCGCCATTGCCCCTCCTTAACAGTGACTAAGATTAATAGTATTAAGGTTAAAAGGAATAGAGGAATTCCAATAAATGGTGGAACTCCTTGTTTCTTTAATTTTTCTTATTTCTTCTTCCTTTTTCTATCGCCAAGTGTTTCACAGCACTGTACTCCGTAGGTTTCTAGGTTAGGGCCTAGCGTTGAGGATTCTCAGATACACTTAGAGACGCTATACTTCTCACCAGCGACAAAGAAGATCATACAGCTTCTTCAAATCATATAGATTTATATCTTCATTATCCTCTCATGTACATAGAGAATAATAGTATGATTTCGAGCTCTGCAATCAACAGTTGTAGAGTCTATGTATTGCTGGTCACAGCACTAGCAAGGGGTAGCAGCATACTGATACCCACAAGGATGTTACCTGAGGCACTTAAAACAACCTTAATTTAGCATAAAATTAGTCTGTTTTATTCAGGAGATGTCTACGACGGTGCATTCCTGTTGGCTGAGGCAGCAGATTGTATGCCTATCAGGCAACATTCACAATATTTCATGACCTGAATCTGGAAGTGACTAGTTGTAGCTCTTTGTCTCAATATTCTGGCTATTCACTACCTTCCCTGTCTCCTTTTCAATCTGGGATGATAATTAGTATAACAATTTCGCCAACTCCACCCCCGACAGTGCGGAACCCATTGTCCCGACCAGTATCAGTCCGTGCATAAACCACAACCACCCATGCCCGTCTCCCATCTACAGGACAGATATTAACTATGACCTCCCTCTTTGTCGCAATCTACCGTCCTCGCTATGGTAACTACCAGCATTGGGCTCTTCACTTGCACACCGCAACCGAAGATCTTATCTTCGAAGTCGACGGCGAACACCCCTCCTTCCAGAAAATGACATCTCACGGCAAGCCTTCCGACTCTGAGAACTTAATCATGTCCTTGCTTGTCAGCGAAATCGGAGACCCAGATGTGCCCACTGTCAAAGCAGTGGTCGACGCCGCGCGGGTCGACAACGAGACACTCGAATGGGACTGTCAGGAATATGTGCTGGAGCTCCTGGAAGCGTGTGAAGAGGACGCAGTGCTAGATAGGGATGACGAGCATTATGTGGAGGTTGTAAGGTTCTTAAAATCTACGCGAGGGCCCTTGCTTTGAATTTTGATGTTTCAGCTGAGTTTCATCGCTGGGTTGGTGCTTCTATGGAGTTGATTTCCAAGCTCGGCTTTGGGGTCCGATATCAGGATCTCACTAAGCATGCATGGGTATCGGGGTTTCTTTTTTTTTTTAAAAAAAAAAAAAATTTTTCCTTCTTGACTATTCGTCGTGCAATAGTGCCCATGAGCTTGGCACGATGAGATTTACATTGGTTGGTTTGTCGGGTTCATAACTAGGTATCAGGTTGTCGATCATTTCAGCATAATCCATGCAATTAGGCATAGAGTACGGTCAAATTGGAAATAAAAAAAAAAGAAAAAGACAATTCACCGTCTCCACCCAAGTCGTCGCCATGCTTCCTCTCTCATTGCCGCCGCCGTGTCCTGTGTTCTCACCACTGCCGACTGGTTCTCAACCGCCCTGCGTAACAGGAAATGAAGACACTCCTCTATAGACCCCCATGCCAAACACTTAAATACCTTAGGGAACACAGATGCCTCCACTGGACTTTTTCCGCCCCGTAGCTCTTCGAACTCCGGTTGATACTCGGCCAATAGCCCACAGCTCACCTCATCCGCCATCCCTTGCAACTGACCCATCTCCAAGGGTATTGTGGGTAAGCCGTTCAGGATCCGATGTCGAGAGATTGAGTATGCCTTCCGCACACTTTCCGCATTATGAGTTGCGACGAAAAGCCGCGCGTCCGGAAACTTCGTCTCTAAATTCCGGAACGGAGACTGGTGCGTAAGCAGACTCTCCACGATGTGGTTGTAGTTCCGATCCGTGTCCGCTTTGGTATCATGAATACGATCCCGATAATCATGTGCGATGTAAGCGCCCCGGACCAGCTTGATTCCCAGAGCCCAGCCCTCCTTCCCCGCTAGAGCAAGATGGCGGTGGACGTTCTCGGCGGAGGATTTCAAATACGCCTGGATGGTATTGAGCACGACTACCTTGCCATCACGGTTGAACTGTCTCATAAGTTCGATCGTCCAGGCATCAATCGCCCGTTGGAACACCTGTTGCTCAGCATCAATCCAGAACCGTGAACCCTGGGCGGCAGTCGCTTCGCAGATCTCTGTGATAGCTTGCTTGATACGTGCTGGTGGGACGGGGTCACCGCGTGCGAGTGCTTCCACGGCGACAGGGCCGGCGCCCGTGAATCTAGTTGCGTCAGAATGTCTTGCATGTCTCATCTGATGTGCGTCGGCACATACTTGATGTTGATATAGTCTCCTTTTCCGACCATTTTCAGGGTCCGTAAATTGCCCTCTTTCCATTCGTCCACCGCACGGTCTGCAATGGCCTGTACATTCTTCCATTCTTCCACGTGCGAACCGGCGGCGTCGATCTTTGCGACGGATTCCCGGGCGTATCCGAGGATCACGCCCTTGAAGCCGAGAGACTTCATATTCTGGACCGTGTTACGGACTTCGTTCTCGTTGACGCCGGCACAGAAATGGTTGTAGATCGTGGTGCGGAGAATGTAGTTCATGATGGGGTTCTTGGAGGGATTGAGAAACGGCGATTTGGAGTCGATGACATATTTCAGCACCGATATGGACGGCTTCAGAAGAGGCGACGCCATCGCTGACGTCAGAAACAATGAGCGAAGTAGAGCCTTCGTGGGCACGTCCGCGAGAGGCGCTTTCTTCCGTGCGGGTGAGGCATGGAAGACGGCACGGTGGGTGGATGGTGCTGCATCGGCTAGAGATTTAGATGCAGTGTAAAACGTTTCTGGCTTTTTCGGCCAGAATGCCTTCGACTTCATGGTAGTACAACTGTGTCTAGCAGAGGCCGATATTCGTCTCTTACTCCTTTTCTACAGTATTTATCTTCCGATTTACTCACTCGTGGGAGGGGTATGCCTGCCAGTTATGTTTTCCTCCGGGGAACTCGATAGGCGGCTTGCAGACCGATTGGTCTTTGAGCTAGGATCATCGTTGATCTGAAGTGATAGGGCGAAGCAAGGTATGATCGTGGGCCGAATGAAGACTGAACAGATGGCTGTCGGAGGGGGAATCCGCATCTAGCTCGGTTAGGGTTTCCGTGCGGAAGTGACATGCGTATTGTATTCCCCCTTGCGTTTCTGGTTCACGTATACTCTCTCCGCCACCACAAGACACACACCGACACGGAGTCTTGCCATGAAAGTCTATTATCTCTATCAAGATTGAATCCGATAATCCCCAGCCCCAGCCCCAACCCTCCACTACACATATACATACAGACCCATACTTACGTATCTACCCTACTCCTTCTCCCCCCTCAAATGCTTCGTCCCCCTCACCAACGCCTCAGCATACGCCCCCCTCACCCCATTCTTCTCCAGCGCATAAAGCCCCTGGATTGTACATCCCCTCGGCGAAGAAATACTCTCCCTCAAAACCGCCGGATGCACCCCCTCCCTCAACAACCCAGCCAGCCCCTCCAACACCTGCGCTGAAACCTCCAACGCCTCCCCCCGCCGAAAACCCTCCATAACAGCCCCATCCAAAATCCCATCAACAGCAAGACTCACCAGCGCCATCGCCGCCCCAGAAACCATCGACCCAGCATCCACCATCTCCGGCGCCACATACTTGACCCGCCCGATCTGCCCGAAAATCCACTGCAGGATCTCCGCCCGCTCCGCCGACAGCGCAGCATTCTCCTCCACAATCGTCATGGACTGCCGCAGCCGCGCCGCAACATTCGGCATCGCCGTCACGATCACGGGCTTCTTGTCCTCGGCTACGCCGCTTCCGCTTCCTGCGTAGATGAGTTCGCTGATTTCAGCCGCGGATTTGCCTGCCATGATGCTGATTACGAATTTGCCGAGGAGGGCGCCCGCCACGCCTGGTTGCGAGAGGATGTCCTGCGCCAGGAAGGGTTTGCATGCTAGCATGATGATGTCGGCTTCTTGCATTGCGCGGACGTTTGCGCCGTGCGTGATGGTCAGGCGCGATGCGTCGGCTGAGTAGGTGGTGCGCAGATTGGAGGCCGAGGCGGCGCTCTTGGTGCTGATGTTGAAGTGGGTGATTTTGGCGGTTTGGGGTTCCGAGCGGGTGGCGTCTAGGAGGCCGCTCAGGATTGCGGAGCCCATGTTTCCTGGTGTGGTTTTTTAGTTAGTGGTACGGTGGGCGAGGGGGGAAGGGGAGGACGTACCGCAGCCGATGAATGCGAGGGTTGACATTTTGGTGGGTGACTTATTTACTAGGTATGTGTTGGTTGTTGGTTGGAGGGGGAAGGTGTTTTTGATAGTTGCAGAGAGATATATGGATGGAGGTGTCGGGCGGAGATTCCGAGCTTAAGTCCCTGATATGGGGTTCATCGGCACGTTCGTCGGATTTTTCTCCGGGCACTTCAATGGACATAAATTTTCGATAGAATATGGCTAAGGGGGTGTAGAGCTTGTTAACACAATCGATCAGCTTGTGTGCAATTATGTGGGTAAGTAAGTATTAGAGTAAAAGGAAAGTTTGACTTCGTGTTCGTAACGAGTACTACGAACTATACTCGGACATAGTATTTTGGTACTAAGGAAGCAGACTCCGCATATGGGCAGGGAAATTGCATCATCACGGGCTTGCCTGATAAGATAAGAAAAAGACCAAAGCGATGGGCAGTTGGCAGTCAAGAAAAGAGATATGTGTATATGTATAATAGAGGGCAATATAAGGAAGAAAAAGAAAAAGTAAAGGCCCGAGCCGCGGATCGAACGCGGGACCTCTCGCATATATGCTTGGGTTATTTCCCTAAGCGAGAATCATACCACTAGACCACCCGGGCACCTGTATGATTGGCGCTCAAGAGTTTGATATATGAAAGGCTCCACACAAGCCCAACCTACTTTCTTACGATCACCAAATTGTCGAGGTTATTCTGTATGTTTATTCTGTATGTTACTCCTTGTCTTATTTTAGGTAGACTCTTGTGTATATATGTATACTTTGAAATGTTAGGTGCATCTTGAAAGTACATCTAATATGACTGGCTGTAACTTGGGCAGTTTTGTCCACGTAAGTTTTTGTATGTCTAAGACCCTGTAGATATATATATACATCCCCTGGCATTTTATCCGAAGGCATCAAATACTAGGGCCCTAATCGAAACAATTCCATACGGCGAACAACGCTTATCCACCCTTACATGAGAATCAAAATCATACCCCATGGTAAACCTACAGCGACCGAATATCTCAGACAGCAAAGTGTTGCTCACAGCCCTAAATCACTTACATCGGCACTCGGCAGCACACCCTCCACCATATCCGCCACGACCCGACCAGTTCCCAAAGACAATGCAATACCCCAAGGGCCATGCCCAGATGCAACAAAAACACCACCTTTTCCACCTGTTTTCACACTGCCTCCCAGCAATTTATCATCCACCCGGCAAATAATAGGTGTACCCTGATCGGCAACAGGGCGGAAACATAGTCCCTCTCGAATAACCTCCAGGTCATCCGTGTTGCGTATCGTAGACCCAGTATCACTATCCGCGGGGTTTCCCATGAGCTGAACTGACACGCCCTTATATCTGTCCATCTCATCTTGATTTATCAAGTTGCGAGACTCCTCCGCGCGAGAGGGGAGCGGCATCCGTGGATCATTCAGACCGGCAACGTAGATCTCGCTGCCCCGTCGCGAGAAAATCTCCGGACTGAAGCCACAAGAAAAAGGGTTCGAGGTGAAGATAGCATGGCTTCGTCCTCCGTAAGTCTTCTGTTCATGTTCAAACGTATGCCTCGGAGAACGGAGCACGAGGGAGTACCCAGCCAATGGCGAGATAGGGATGGATACCCCAGCCGAAGGAAAGAGGCCCCCAAAAACTTGTGGAGTCCACGCACCCGCACAGATGACCAGGTGGGTACATGGAATCATGAACTCTATGTCTGAGATGAGATTCGCGATCTTGACAGCGGTGATAATGCCAGCCTCGTTTGTAACAAGTGAAGTAGCCTTGGCTGGGTGGTGAAGCTTGACACCGCGAGATGTTACCGTTTCCATCAGGAATGTGCATAGTCTTAGCGGATCACTAAGCTCTGTCAATACCAGCATCTAACCTCAGAATATAGAGCGGTACTAACACCTGAGCAGTATCAACATCACTAAGCCTTTCCACCTCTACCCCCGGCCGAACCGTCAACCAAGCCGGAGCCGGTTCAATACCCGACATACTCGACCCAGAAGCAGTCTCCGCTCGACTAGCACCCTCCTTCATCCATTCATCTCCCCGAGAACCATCCCTCCGGATAATCGTCGTATTCAAGCTCAATGCCGTCCCTTTCATATACCCCCATTTCTCCCACCCCCCATTTGCACTGGCCAGAGCCTCGTGCAAGTCAAAAGAGAGTTCTCCCAAAGACGCAACCGACGGGGCAAACCAATCACTCGCTAGAAATCCAGCAGCGTAGCCAGACGCAGAGCTAAA
The DNA here is from genome assembly GCF_009176365.1 of Aspergillus alliaceus. Lineage (NCBI taxonomy): Eukaryota > Fungi > Ascomycota > Eurotiomycetes > Eurotiales > Aspergillaceae > Aspergillus > Aspergillus alliaceus. Next base: position 90,135 of record NW_022474741.1, read on the forward strand.
TAGTTCCGACGAGGTCTCCACAATATGAATATCCTCTGCCGAATGGGTCTCGGATAAGTAGTAGGCGGTTGCGGAGCCGATGATTCCTCCGCCTAGTATTACTGTTGGCATTCTGAAAGATTTATCTGGGGGGTGTTTGATGGTCTGATTTTATAGTACTTTGGTTTGTTGTGCTCTTGAAATAGCTCTAATGGTTTGGGTTTATTGATATGTAATCAATGGGGGGTTACATTGATTATCTCGCGGGGTAGAAGCGGAGATTAGATTGGAGTTTTTAGATCCCCCATTGCGCCAAGAGAGACAGGTGTTGGACTAAATGATAATGTTCTTACAGGATGGGACTGAGCGTCGTGATTCTTACTGGGAGATGCACTGGACATTGTGTTTCTAAGGCAACTACATGAAGTCATGGTAGATTAATGCCTTGTTTGGCAGGCTGTGACAAAAGGCCCGATATTCTTCGGGCAACACGACATTTATCGGGTCGGAGACCAATTCAATTAAAGATATTTATCCTTGTACAACACCGTGATTGGCTATATTTCAGGGAAGTGGCACGGGAGGAAAAGTGATAAATAGCGACATAGTGTCTTCCGGCCAGCTGCTCGAATGGACACTGAAGAAGATCCGTGTGGAAGTGTAGACTCGTTTTTCGATACTATAGTCAATGCGAGATGGCCGCAGATCCCAGACCCCAAACATTGGCTGGCAAGGTCGCCATTGTCACGGGCGCAACGAGGGGAATCGGCGCCGGTCTCGCTGAAGAACTGGCCCGTAGAGGAGCCAAAGTGGGTTTGCTTGATTGCCCAATATATTGGTTTTTGACTAACTGTGGAGTAGGTGTTGATAACGTATACATCGATGAGCAGCGAATCGATCGCTGATCAATTAATCGAGCACATCAAAAGCTTCAAGAACGGTTCAAGTGCAGCCAAAGTCCGCACCGATCTCCGCCAACTCTCCGCTGCACAAACTATCGTCGAAGCCTCGATTCAAGCGTTCGGGCCTTATATTGATATCCTGGTCAACAATGCCGGCGTCGAAGTCGTAAGGTCCCTGTACGATCTCACCGTGGAAGATTACAACCTCGTCTACGACCTAAACGTCCGCGCCGCCATCTTTCTAACGCAGGCCGTTCTGCCCCATCTCCGTGCACCCGGCCGGATCATCAATATAGGTTCTGTCGCTGCACGGGAGGGGTTCGCTAATTTGTCGCTTTATTGTTCGTCTAAAGCTTCTTTGGAGGGTTTGACGCGGTGTTGGGCCGCGGAGCTAGGTGATGCTCTGCATACGGTGAATGCTGTTAACCCTGGGCCGGTGCAAACGGCCATGTTGGATAATATCCCGAGAGAGGTGGTGGAGAGGCAGAAGTCTGCTACCCCGGTTGAGCATCGGTTGGGGACTATTGATGATGTTGCGCAGATTGTCGCGTGGCTTGCGTCGGAGGAGAGCCGGTGGGTTTCGGGGCAATCTATTGCTGCTGCTGGGGGATTTGCGATGTATTGATTGTGTGATTGGGGTGTGTAGGTATGACTGCTACGGCAAGGTCCTAACCATATATATCAGGACTAGGGGTTGTAGATAAACGTTATACAGGCTATGCGGTATTTGTGTGAATGGCCTTCATAGTAAACAGTGTGAAAGAGAGATCAAATTGATGTACACAACAAAGTTTAAACAACACTAACAATTGAGAAAGCACTGTACTACGCAAGTAATGTATTCATATATCACAAACCAAAACCTGTGTTCAGTGCTGGAAATCCAATGCTTTGTATCTGCCGCATCTCCATATCATCTCTCTATCTCATATGCTTGCGATTTCCTTAGCTTCGGGATCAGTAACCACATGAGCAGCATCAAACGGCCGGTGTGTAATGATACTGTAATTACCCGTGCTCTTCCTCCCAGCGAAGCGACCATTAATGAAGGCTAACCACTCAGGGGAACTCGCGGTCAGCACATCAGAGTGGTCCATTCCAGGATACAGCCTCAGGTGTGCCTCATTCCCGTAGCGGCATGTATCCATGAAAGAGGCAAAAGTGGTCTGGTGCAGGACGGCCGTGTCATTTAACCCTTGGATGATCATCATAGGCTCTCTGGCTTTGGCACCGTTTGCGGGGGCGACCAAGTCCTGCCACTTCTGGAAATCTGCGTTGTTCTGGATCGCAGGAGTGAACAGGCCCGAGGGTTGCAGCCCATACGCGAGTGACATGGCAGCATAATTGCAAGCTTGTGTAATGTTGGCGATCTTCGTTCTATTCTGAAGTGGTTCGGCAAATGGCGCGCGGCTCATGTTAGGGAAGACTCATTCGATGACGAATGGGAGCCAGATTGATTCGTAGAGTATGTCATATGAAGCATAGTTGGAGGCCTGCGCTAGTATTTTGATACCTAGCAAAGTCATGTCATATATCTCGGAGGCAGGTGCTAAGGCGACGGTGCCTAGGTACTTTCCGGCGGCTCCAGCTTGAAGCATATTGCTCTCGGAGAGCTTCCAGACAGCGCCGCCTCCTTGGGAATGCCCGACACTCATCCACACGTCCGTGAATACTCCAGGAAAGGCCTTCCGAGCGGCAATCAAGCTGTAGTAGAGGTCATTGGCATGTGCGGGAAAATTCAGATATTTATGCAGCGTGTAGTTGTTCCCGAGACCAGCATAGTCAGGTGAGACGATGTCGTATCCCTTCTCTATGAGAATGCTCCAGCCCGTATAGTCGTAGAGGGTGGGGGTAGTAGAAGGTGGACATCCGGCAAAGACGCCGATAGTACCGTGGGCGTACGCAATAACTGGATATTTTCTGTCTTTGCGGAAAGATGTGTATGGGATACCGATGAACCCGGTAGCCGGGATAGGGGAGCCGTTTAAATCCCGAGATGTATACTGGAAGCGATAGGCAGACATTCCGGTGATCACATCAAGGCCATCTGGATCAACGGCCTCAAATTTCAACAGATCACCTGGCTGCGACTTGGAGAACTTCGATGTTGTGGCATATAGAAATCAAAGTCGAAGTCCATACCGAACAGTGCTCTATCCTCTGTCTGGGCAGCGTCAAGGACTACTTGGCATATAACACCACGCCCGTAGGCCTCGTGGGTTACGGTTGAGACGTCGAGGTTCGCAGCAGCCCTTGCAGCTGTCAGAGATGGCGCCGCGAGGCTGAGCAATACAGCCAAAGCCAACATGGTTGATTGCAAAGTCTGAGAACGAAGAATGGAGCATGCCTAGGTATTCTTCGAGAAGACGGGATGATCTTCATAATGTATAGACGCATCAAATGATGGCTGATGCGGATGGATTCGTCATCCCCTTGTAGAGGTAGGGCTTCGTTACGTATGTGACACCCCAACACCCCACCAAAGCAGCTATTCTACTTTGGGAAATAACGTCGCGAAAGTGGGGAAACCCTAACCCAGGAACTCTTGCGCATTTAGATTCTGTATCAACTTCATCTTTGATCCCACTGCCTGCCTCCCTTAATCAAATAACTCACTCACAAAGAGCTAAGTAATACTGAATGACTGCTGATAGTTGATGGCCTCGGTAGTATGTCCTGTGGTGCTCGTGATATCGTCGACTTGGTCACCGGTGCGAACGCTGCCGAAGAGACCATATTAAAGTATGTAGGAACATCAAAGACTCCTGAGCTCCTTATAGATACTGATCCACTAAGTGTAACGGCTCTCGACCGTGTATGGCATGCACGCGGAAAGGGGTAGAGTGTGCCTCTCCACGAGCATCGGGATCTACCTTGTCCATTATTCAAAGCTATTAGTCGCTCGACCTAAGGCCACACAAGCTTTTATTGACAGTCAGACTTGAGCGCTATCATAATGCATTCTTCTTTGCCCTCAGGCTCTCGCCGACACTCCTGACTATCTTTTCCGTGAACGGAAAGAAATCGATGATCCACGAGAACAAAATACTGCAAGACACAGTCTCGCCTTTTGCGGGTTTCTACGCTTCCCAGAACTCGACGAAGCACGGGAAGAAAGACCTCATTACACAATGACATCAGTTACAGAAGTCGGTTTCGTTGGGCATCGGAGAGGCGGCAAGGAGCAGCAAACTGGACGTTCTTCTAGCCTGCGCTCTTCTGCTTAGTTTAGTCCAGGTAACGTAAACCTGGCCGTACACCGCAGGAGAGTCTAACTTACATCATTTTAGATCTTAGAGGAACTTTCAGGGCAGACTTGGTGCATGTGGGTTTTCTAAATACATGCTATTGTCCAGCGAGATGGTGACTCTCCTGAACAGACCCCGCTGCTGCGGTCTATGCGCAGGCTAACCCGTATCATGAATGCCTTGAGAGCCTTATGTCTAGAGCAAGACATCGATGTGGAGTTATCTTCTCGATCGTGCCATCTGGTTTCGAGGATGTACAATTTTCCCTCGCACGAGCAAGATAAATCCACATCACCCGATGATCAACTCTTAGACTACTTCTGCGAGTACCTTGAGATGTGGGCTAAGATACAGTGGCTGTAAGTATCACTTCACTCTTCAATATATAACTAAGGATTCAGCTCAGCAAATTCTAGGACGGCGCATTGGAAAAGACAAAGTATTGAGTTGGGTTCACAGCAGGACACCGCGAATCGCGCGCGCTCTGAAAAGAGCCTAAGTGAACATGAATGTCGAGGGGTTGAACTGACCTGCATTGCATCACAGTCCCAGTAAGATATCATTGCCTCCCTTCTTTGGTACACAAGCGAAAATGACCGAAGCCTTACGGACGTCATGCTAGCATTCTACCATGGCGCTAACGTAGATATTTCGCAGATGTTTTATGATCCGGTTTGGCTCACCCTGAATTGCGAATTGCCAGCGATGACACACCAGACGAGCTCCGAGCAAGCCAAAGGTGCTCTCCAACATGCAGAAAACGGTCTTCAGAATTCGTATCTCGAGGCTATCTTCTATGCGCCTATTTGTATACTGTCAGTGTGACCATGAAGTATAAGTCTGAAAGGACTCGCATAATCGATTTTGTTCCCAAGTTGACGGAGAAGGGTTTTTCATTGCCGATCGGTTTCTATCTGCGATTGAAGAAGCGTGGGCTGCTGGTGGGGAGTAGGCTGCCTGCTTGCATTTCAGTGTATAATAATTGTCAGGCTTATCAACCTGACAGGGTGAGCCCTGCTGATGCCTGAGGTATACACATTTATGCCCCTCATTAAATCAAATTTAATGCAGAAATTACATCACCGCCAATGGGAGCTCGATTTCTTTTCCGCTCCCACTCTTTGGAAGTCAATTCTCAACCTCGGTTCTCATTTATTCATCCTGTTCTCATAAATTTTGTCACATAAAATGTCTGCTAAGACTATTATTGTCACCGGTGCCTCGAGAGGTTAGCAGCACCGAGTTGAAACTAACAACGCGCATTTGATTAACAGCTACCTACTATAGGCATCGGTCTCGCAATCGCAAAGTACCTCCTCACCTCCCCTCAATCACACAATGTTGTCGTGATCGCTCGCAGTGTCGAACCTCTCCAGAAGCTCAAGGAGCAATATACAAAGCAGGTCGAAGTGCTTAATGGCGATCTTGCCGATTTGTCCATTGGCCAGAAGGCCGTCAACCTAGCTCTCAAGTCCTTTGGCCGTCTAGATGGAATGGTTCTGAACCATGGTGTGCTGGGACAAGTAGGCAAGATCGCCCAAGCCAATCCCGAGCAGTGGAAGCATGGATTCGACGTGAACTTTATCAGCTTTGTTGCTTTTGTGAGTTCATGGCTTCCCTTTCAGAGTGTAAAGGTGATTGAATATTAATCAGCTGTGTAGATCAAAGCTGGTCTCCCGGCGCTTCGTGAGACGAAGGGCAAGCTCATCTTCACCTCTTCTGGTGCTTCCGTGTCGGCATACCGAGGTTGGGGTCTGTACGGCGCGACTAAGGCGGCAATGAACCATCTTGCGCTTAGTCTGGGCGAGGAAGAGCCCGAGGTCACAACAGTCTCGGTGCGACCAGGAATGGTTGACACCGAGATGCAGCGCGAATTGAGAGAGGACCATGCTACGACGCTAGAGCCACAGGTCCATTCCAAGTTCACTGCGGTCCACAAGGAGGGAAAACTGCTCAAGCCTGAACAGCCTGGTCACGTTATGGCCAAGCTGGTGCTTGATGCTCCTAAGGAATTATCGGGCAAGTTTCTATCGTAAGTTTCTATTCTACGTCCTCTGATTCTACAAAGCTGACCCACGGCAGGTGGAATGACAAAGCTCTCGATGCCTTCCAGGCGTGATTTACAACCTATCAGCTTGACAGACAGTTAGTATATACCATCATATCGGAGAAGATGTAGACATAGAACAGGAAACAGTGGTGTAATCAGCCGAAAGATGAAAAGCAGTACATTTTCATAAGCATTAGATGCAAAGCACCTTCATACTTAGCATGGAATGTGTATTGGTTCATCATACAAAAATTCTAGATATTATAAAAAATCCGAAGCTTACCTTGTGTTCCAAAGCTCGTTGCAATATTGTCCGAAAGATCCAACCTAACCGAACCTTGGTCCAGAGGACATAATTACTGCCTGGAATACTTCATGACCGTTAGCGAAGCCCACACAAGTTTTGGACGAAACAATCAAAAAGTGTAAACAAATATCAGTAGTCCGTTTGGCTTGGACAGTGTACGTCACCATGAAAGGTATGATAGGGGCGACAACATTGTTCATCATTGTAGTAAAATGAAAATATACGAGAATGTAAACATACCATTTGATATTAGTGCCTCGCAAGACTTGCGAATTGGAAAATTTCGAAATCCTCAGCATAAAAGGATATTCTCGCTTCCATTGTTGTGGGTGAAGCGTATGTGGAAGAAGACGATGGGAAAAAAACTTCAGCCAAGAAATAGTCCCAAAAGCGGTAGTATTCTGCCGACAGTACCCACTGGTTGTTCCGACCCGATGCAGTCCGCGTCTGCCATTCGATCAACGCTACTATTTATTGAAAGTATAGTCCCCGCGCATTGGGAAAAAAAGGTGATCCTTTACGTTGACAACAGTGCTTTTGTGCGCGAGGGCGTGTTTCTTTCCTCTGTCCCCCACCATTACTCGTTAATAAGATACACTATGTCAGATCGAGAGTTCAGTGGTAAGTATTCTGTTCGTCTTGGCGCAAACTATCAATAGTGCTGACTGACGATCGACTTCAGCGAACGATGACCTGTCGCTTCCCAAAGGTATGCCTCCAAGCCGCTCAGCCTCCAGTCCCTTCGACCAGCGTCGATACGCTAGGTGTTCAAACTACGCGTCCTGTCCTGTCACTTGCCGACTGCAATATATTGTCTCTACAGATTTTGCTGCAAGCGCATTCCATTCTAACTGATTGCGACTGATCCAGCGACGGTCCAAAAAATTATCACCGAGATTCTACCCCCTTCTTCCGGCCAGACATTTTCCAAAGATGCCCGCGATCTCCTCATGGAATGCTGCGTCGAATTCATCACTTTGATCTCCTCTGAAGCCAATGACATCAGCGAGAAAGAGGCCAAGAAAACAATCGCCTGTGAACATGTAGAGCGGGCTCTACGTGATCTTGGCTTTGGAGATTATGTCCCGGAGGTACTGGCTGTGGCGGAGGAGCACAAGGAGCAGTTGAAGGTGGGTAGAGCCCTTGCATGTACCGCTGATGGCCCGGGCGTTGCTGACACGTGTATCCCATGACATAGTCGCGAGAAAAGAAGCAAAGTAAGATGGAACAGAGTGGACTGTCGGAGGAAGAGTTGTTACGACAGCAACAGGAGCTGTTTCGCTCGGCTACTGAGAAGTACCATGCTGCCCCGGAGTAAAGGTCCAGGTTGCAGATACGAAAATGCAATGCGATTTGACTCTTGCTGGTCATAGAGGGAACGGATTCGGAGTTTTGCCTTTCGGACGACGAAATCTCGGAGTTTAGGTTGTCTGGGATTGAAACTATGGTTTCTGACAGGGTCGGCTGGTTTCATGATTTTCTTATTTTCTTCAGTATCGTTGCATGAATTACTCGAATTTTTCTTTCAAATACAGAATACTTTTACGAACGCAATGGCAATTGTGTATGGGTTGTCATCTTGAGATATCAGTGATACTTATTTTCTTTCTTAATTTTCTGCGGTGAACTGAAAGTGAGTTATTTACTCTGGTTTCTATTAATAGGTCACCATAACTATGCTATGGCATATTTTTTGTGCGACAACGGATAGTCTGAGTAGTAAGAGTAATATGGGTGAATTAATGGTTTGAGAAGAATAATGTCACACATGATTACTGGTGATACTATTCGGTCATCAAAGACATATATTAGTACATGTTGCCTAGAGCCACCTTCCCCCGTGTAAAGTGAACAATCCACATCATAAAAGGAATAGATTCAGTCACGCCCTTGTATGACTTGAGCTGAACATGCCGACCGTTTGAGAATTATAGTGAATTTGTAAAAAAGAACTAGGGAGGTACCGTACCATAAGTTACTACAACCGCCCTCAGTTTTACTGTAAGAAATGGAAGCACAGACGTGACGGGCGCGCTTAGCCCAAAGGGGAAGTCTTCCAACCTCTCGCGCGCAAAGTGTCCTGCAAACACCGCGGAGCATTCTGAGGCCCGAAGCATTGCGACGATTCCCCAAGCCTCATCCTCCACCATGCCGCCTTTCAAAGACGAGCACATTTTGGTACGTCACCCGCCATTCACTGCCCTCCCGCGGCCCGGGACGACGCCGTACTGATCTCCTCCCTTTAGATAATTGCGCCAGGCTCGCAAGTGACCCTGGCGCAACTGGGTCTCCCCGAGTCATTCACACCCGCTCGCTTTCGATTTCCCACGCGGATGTTCCCTGCCGAAAAGAAAGGCGAATATGAACCATATAAGATCCGCGAGCGACGACAGGAGGTGAAACCTAGCAATGGGACGGACGCGCCCAAGGAAGATGTCGAGATGAAAGATGCGGAACCCACCGCTCCCGGTAACAACGAGGAGGCCTCCAAGCCCGAGGACGGCCAGCAAGAGGGCAAAGCAGAGTCCGCCGAGGGCCAGGAAACGAATGGAGAGCCGAAACAGGAGGTCCAGGAGATCTTCTACGAGGAGGATGCTACATCAGATGAGGGGGCTACCTTCCCGATCGAAAATGGGCGCATTATCGACTGGCCGTGTTTCTTTGCTCTTCTTACGCATGTTTATAATACACTGAGTCCCCCGTTTCATACACCGATCATGCTGATCTCCCAACCGGCCTGGTCAGCGCGCGACCGAGAGGCGATTACGCAGTTTGTGTTCGAGAAGTTCAAGACGCCCGCTTTTTGTATGATGGACTCTGCCCTTGCTGTCTGCTACGGATACGGTACTTCGACTGCGACCGTTGTCGATGTCGGTAAGGGTAAGGTGGATGTTACTGCTGTCACCGATTTCCTCGTTAACGAGCATGGACGAGGAATTGCCCTGGAAGGGTGCGGTGGTGACTACATGACGGACAGACTCCAGGAGCTGCTGAAGTCGAAGGGCTTTTCAAGAGAGATGTGTGAACAGTTGAAGAGGAGTAATATTACTGAGATCCTGCCCGCTGGCACTCCTCTCCCGGGTACTGCCACCACCGCACGGCAGAATACCAACCCTGCTGCTTCAGCTTCCACAGGAGGAGAAGAAGGCAAGGCTAATGATGCTGTTCCTCGGGGTCCCGGTGAGGGCACCCAGACAGGCCCAGAAGGTGCTAATGGGGAAGACGAAGACGAGGGTGTGTTAGATGTTGCGGCTATTGTCAGTGGCAACACCAGCGAATTCCTAGCCAACAGAGAAAAGGAAAAAGCGGAGAAGTCGGGTTCGAAAAAGGGCTCGACCGACCAAAGCGGGAAGCCCATTCGTCTCCCCAACTCTAAGAAAGAGAAGGCCTCGTTCCAATTCGAAGAGTACGTGCAATTGGAGCCGGAAAAAGATGCCGCCAACGCCCCTAGACGTTACATCCGCCAGACACGGGAGATTGAAGTCGGCATTGAGCGTTTCCTCTCTGCCACTCAGAAGCAACACACTGGCGACCGCTTAACCAACAATATCCTGGAAGATATTGCAACACAAATCCACCATACTATCCTGGCTGTGCCCGATTCGAGCAAGCGAAGCGAGCTTTGGGATTCGTTGGTGGTTGTTGGTAACGGTAGTAAGATTAAGGGTATGTTCCTTGGTTCGTAACACAGTATACACAGATTCACTTATCAACGGAGACAGGTTTCACGCAGGCTTTGCTTAACACCATCACACAAAAGTTTGTCCTCTCGCCATCTGCCACCATCTTTACTTCCGAGCTTCCGTCCAATTTCTCCACTCCCATGCCGACGGGGGGAACTAACACTCCGGCACCTGGCCAGACTGGAACCATGTACAATACTCCTGGCCATGGAGTGAACCCACTTCTTGTTGCTGCAACGCATTCAAATAATCCCGTACCCCCAGGCACCCCAGGGATGGACCCCAGTGTGGCTTCCCACTACCGCTCCACCGGTCATTCTCAAACCCCAACCTCCGTCAAGACCCTGAAGCCTCCAGAGTACTTCCCGGAGTGGAAGGAGCATAGCAACTCCAACGCTCCTGGCACTAGCGGGGCCTCAGGAATGAGCAATGGCCCTAATGTCGGACCTGGAGGCCCAGGTGCCCCAAGTAGCGGCCATGGCATGGAGGAAGCGGTATTCTTAGGAGCCCAGGTTGCTTCTAAGGTTATCTTCGTTAATGATCAGGGTGTCAGTAAGGGATTCATGAGCCGTGTGGAGTACAACGAGAACGGCCCCTCCGCAATCCATGAATATGCTATGTGATCGTCTTTAATAGAAAATTATATGGAATTTGACGCTTTGTCTTACGTCAAGTTGGGTTGAGTTCAACATGAAAATCTTTTTTCCTTTTTCCTTCTCTTTTCTTACTCAGGGGGTTATTTAATGCGTTGAAGCTTTGTTGAACATGACACTTGGTCGTCTCACATATGGTTTTTGTATTCTAATACTGGCGTCCTTTATTAGAAAAGCAACTCTGTCAGGATGCGGTAGGATTGGTGGAGTCTGGCTTGAATTATCTGGTACCTATAGTACTCAATGTAACAAATTTTTACTTCTAAGTCTGACAGGACAGGACAGAACTGCCGTTATGCTGTAATTTGAAGAACACCACCATAACTCCAGTCATACTACTTTACTCCGATTCACCACCAATCACGGCGATCGACCTGCAACTAACCGAATTAGAACAATGATGATACCACGTGACCGGATAAGTAAAGCACCAGCCATTCGGAGTGCTTATCGCATTCCGCCACAGCGTCTCTCCGCCATCGCAACATTCTTGCTTCAACACACTACACTTACATTACACCCGCACAAATATCCAGTCGACGCCTACCCTTACCTCATATTCACTTAATATAGCTTCCCAAAAATGCCGCGTGCCGAAGCAGGAAGCGCCAAAGCCCTCAGCAACAAGATCAAATCGGTACGCGCCAGCTCAAGAAATCCCCCAAAGAAAACCCCCATAACTAACAGGAACTAGAAAGGACTCCAACGTCTCCGATGGTTCTGCCAACTATGTGAGAAGCAGTGTCGAGATGAGAACGGCTTCAAGTGGTGAGCTAGAATTCCAAACCAAAAAGCTTTCCCCTACTCCCCCGAGTGCGCGACTAATTTGTATCTCGACACGTAAGTCACGTACAAAGCGAGAGCCACGTTCGCCAGGCTTTACTCGTCGGCGAGGACCCGAAAAAGTACATCGAAGATTACAGCAAGGAGTTCCTGAATAACTTCCTTAATATGTTGAAGACGTCGCATGGTGAGAAACAGGTTCATATTAATCAGTTTTATCAGACAATTATCGCGGATAAGACGGTGAGTTTTTTGCTTGTTCTTTGGGTCTGGGTTTATACTTGGGTGAGAGGCTGATTGTGTGTAGCATGTTCATATGAATGCGACGAAGTGGAAGAGTCTTTCGCAGTTTGCGGCTTATCTTGGGCGCGAGGGCGTTTGTCGGGTTGAGGAGACGGAGAAAGGGCTTTTTATTTCGTATATTGATCGGAGTCCTGAGGCAATGAGACGGCGGGAGGCTGTTTTGAAGAAGGAGCGTCAGGATCGGGGTGATGAGGAGCGGGAGCAGCGGCAGATACAGGAGCAGGTTGAAAGGGCCAGGCAGAATGCGGAGAAGGAAGAGGAGGTGGATCCTGAAGCGAGGAATCTGCAGCGAAAGGAGGGCGAGAAAGTTAAGCTTAATATCGGGTTTGGTTCTAAGGCAAACGGCGAGGCGAAGACGGAATCGCCAAAGCCGCTGTCGCCCGAGCAGAATGACAACGGTGCTTCGTCAGCGACACCGGAGCCTGCAGCTGGAGCTGCATCTACGGACTCGACTCCGGTTCCTACTCAGGATGCACCCAAGCCGGGAGTAAAGCTGTCTATGTCGTTTGGTGACAAGAAACCGAAGAATGTATTTGCTGCTGCGGCGAAGAAGAACCCGCTGGCCGGGAAGAAGGGGTCTGTGATGGAAGCTCCCAAGAAGATGAGTGAGCAGGAGAGGATCATGAAGCAGGAAATGGAGGCGATGGAGAGAAAGCGCATGCGTGGAGCCTCCGGAATGCCGAACCCTAAGCGCCCGAAGATGTCTTTGTCCTGAACTCGATCATTCCTCCGGATCTCTTTTCACACACGTCCAATCGCGACCCGAATGCGCGATGGTTTTCATCCCAGAGGCTACTTTGACTCTACCTATGCTCGTGGAATCATGTTATGCCTGGTGGACGCCGCTAAACTGGTTCAAATCATCTGGTTGCGGATAGGGAGGCTAATTGATACCGCCAACAATGCACGTCGTGATATTGCTCGACAACTCAGCTTTGCGGAGACTTCGCCGCCTAGCTTAATAAAGTTCGTTACAACTCAGTCGCAAACCGCGGAGCAATGATACCCAGAAGAAGATAGATACTAACAAAATCTTTTCATAGTATGAGGTTATAGTTCTTAGTTTCTGGCGACTATGAACAGACCTTTCCAGCCTAAGCAGGGACTGGGGTATTTAGAGGAGAGTGCTATAAATATCCAAATTAAAAACTTTATTAGATAAGAGCAATCATCCAAGACTCAATCTTTATTTGTCTACCTAGAAAGTGACATGTTATTGATTTGCTGGACTCCGAGATATACAGCAATTAGATGAACTTAGCTTTGCAATGTATTATTGTTGTTCAGTTATAAGCAAAGCATTGCTTTATGTGATTACGTTACCTGAAAGAGTAGCATATGAGATCTCAGCTGCCGCTTCTGACATATACTTGTAAGACCTGTGTTCGAGATGCCTTCATGTCTTGTATTGATATTGCTCTTGGGGGGGACTGAAAACTCGGCATCATGGTTGACGAGCCCTCCGTACGTATAGGTGGTATCGAAGACGGCAAAAGCAGTTCCGAGAGACCTTTTACATTTTACATTCAATTTGTATCAAAGGCGGCGATAAAAACATAAAGTCCGATATTGTCAGATGATAGTGCGAGTCGGTATAGAGTCCACTTGGGATTGTATTGTCGTTGTGTCAAGCTTTCTCAGCAATCCTCCTCATATTATCCCCTGCGCAGAAGTTATGAATGCTCATGAAATAGTGTGCCTTTGATATAAGATCGGTGATAGCGGTGATAGCGATGGGCATCGGTATTAGCAGACTTAGGCTATTCTTAGTTGAACCATACAAGAATCACGGTTATTCTAGATAACAAAGCCCTAATCTCCGGTATCATCTTCATAATTATTGTCCTCGTTTGTTAGTCATATATAACCCCATCGGATCATACAACCCATATCAACAAAGCGATCATGCCTCGCAGCAACTGCGCCTCATGGCTCATGGCTAAGCAGTCGCCTGTCAACGTCGTGGATACTGCACCATACACATCTCCCTCAGCCGGCGAGCTCGTCATCAAAACTAAAGCTATAGCCCTAAACCTAGCCGACGTTGGCGTCCAGAAGCTTGGGATCCTCTTGGGAGACTACCCGTCAATTCTGGGCTGCGACGTAGCCGGCGAGTTTGTCCAAGCTCATGCCTCCCTAGCCGGTATCTATGCCGTCGGGAATCGTGTCATTGGCGGTTGGATGTTTGAACCGAAAGGAAGGCAAATATTGCTACTCGGCATGCCAACAGTATGTGGTTCTGAATCTGCCTTTCATTGCTAAGATCCCGAAGGAGGTGGCATATGAAGATGCCGCTGTACTGCCTCTAGGAATCAATACTGCTGCCAGCTCTCTGTTTGCGGAGGAGACCCTTGGGCTTGATGTGCCCTCTGTTGATGGCACAAAGCCCCCTCGAGGCAAGATGCTCTTGGTTTGGGGTGCCAGTAGCAGCGTTGGCGCTTGCGGCGTACAGATGGCTACGCAAGCTGGCTACGACGTTGTCGGTGTTGCAAGTAAAAGAAACCATGAAATGGTCAAAAGTCTGGGGGGCGAGTGCGTGCTTCGATCAGAGAGATCCGACTCTCGTTGATGATATTGTGGCATTCCTGGATGGTAAAGAGGTGGCCGGGGCTTACGGGGCTATTACTAGTGATTCAGCTTTGAATGCAACGTGTGAGATCCTCGATAGAAGTGGTGGGAGGAAATTGGTGGCGTCAGTCATTCCAGGTGCGGAAGAAAAGGCAACCAACAGTGTGAAAGGCGTTACAAATTTTGCGACAGATATAGCTAACAGTGGGGTTGGAAATGCCATTTGGCAATGGCTTTCTTCAGCTATGGGGTACAGGATTAAGTATATGCCACAGTCGGAAGTGGTGGGGAAAGGGTTAGAGCAGGTACAGGAGGCTGTTGATCTGCTGGCCCACGGAGTCAGTGCGAAGAAGTTGGTTGTCTCTATATAAATGTCCTTCCTAAGTAATTATTCGAAAGTCTTGATTATTAACGGTTCATCCAAAACAGGGTTATAGCAAAGTCATCCTAGACCTGGGATCTTTCCACAACCACTGACAATATTCCTGTTTGGGAATGCCAGGTAGACAGTTGGCAGACATACTGAAAAGAATGAAGCTGATTTGATCAAAAGCAGGAGTGGGACTGTTCTCATGCCAGCGATTTGCGCTAATTTGATGTCCCGGAGAATGGGATCCACAATTCCACGCTGAGGATCTTGACCTGCTATATCCATGCACTGGCTCTCTACAACAGACAACATATACATAAAGTAAATGATTTGCGTAAAAAAGTTGCTAGGTGTGCTAATTCAGCCCCAAGTATCACTCGGGAGGTTGAGGACCTTGCCTTAATATTGCCGCCAGCTATTTGGTAGATTCTTTAACAGAGTGCCTTTAACCCAATAATATACATAGAATAGACTCTTACCATCCAACTCAACTTATGATATGGAAGATCCTGTCTATACAAAGCATATCGGGAGCGATCTTATCAGTTCCGCCTTATTGCCACCTGGGCTTTGAGGCGACCAACATTCGGCCGGCGTTAGTCAGCTGGTGGTGCACGTGATCGAGCTATCCAGAATCTTCAAGGAAGAGCTCTCTCCAGACGTCTCAGCACGGCGCGCGCCTCACCTCTGCTTTCATAATTCAGTTCAGACTTTCATTGAATACATTCTTAACCCTCGCTGATATCTCTTCTACTATCTTCATATCCTCGACACCGCCTAAAAGACCCAAGTTCGGCGCGTTTTACGTTGTAATCATGGCCAACTATCTCGCCTCCATCTTCGGTACGGAACAGGACAAGGTCAACTGTTCGTTCTATTATAAGATTGGCGCATGCAGACATGGCGACAGATGTTCCCGAAAGCATGTAAAGCCTTCGTATTCACAAACGATCCTGATGCCCAACATGTACCAGAACCCGGCATACGACCCAAAGAATAAGATGAACCCCAGCCAGCTTCAGAACCATTTTGATGCTTTCTACGAGGATGTATGGTGTGAGATGTGCAAGTATGGAGAACTGGAGGAACTGGTAGTGTGCGACAACAACAATGATCGTAAGTCGGACCTGGTTCTGGCTAGAGTTAGATTCTCCGAGCTGCTACTAATTGGTCACGACGTTAGACCTCATTGGCAACGTTTACGCCCGATTCAAATACGAAGAAGATGCGCAAAAGGCCTGTGACGCCTTGAATTCCCGTTGGTATGCGGCGCGACCAATATATTGCGAACTATCGCCGGTTACAGATTTTCGAGAAGCATGCTGTCGATTAAATAGTGGCGAGGGCTGCGTGCGTGGCGGATTCTGCAATTTCATTCACCGGAAGGACCCTAGCAACGAGCTCGACCGTGAACTGCGCCTCAGCACGAAGAAATGGTTGAAGGATCGCGGTAGGGATGCCCGGAGTGTCAGTCGCAGTCCCAGCCCGGAGCCGACGAGGCGGCGATACTAGGTGTGGATTTGCTTTTTGTGTGTGTTTTGCATGTGGCGTTGGGGAATTGACCTCTGTCTACTGTAATTTTTCTCTCTCTAAAGTGTTATGATATCAAGCCTTGGTTGCGAGATCTAATGGCATTCAAATTGTCCTCGGTTGAATCCTTAGCTATTGTAGTGAAAGCTGTCAGCGGAAGTAAAAGGTCTTGGTCTTGGCGACCGACGCGGGGCGCGTTCATCGCGTCGCAACCTCTCCTTTCTCCTCGCAAAACTAGTATTGCCAATATCGCTCTTATAATACCGTTCTTTCTCAATTAATAGAGTGTGTAAAGCGAACATGGCGAGCCGTTCTGACGGGAGTGGCTATAATGATAGCAATCGCGCATTCCTCCAAGCTTTCATGGCCCGCTCCAGCATGACCTTTGCGGAAGCAAGGCCTGTTCTGGCTGCGATTTTCTCTGTCCACGGTATTACACCGATCTCCTCTAATTATTAATGTGATAGGAAACTCACTCTAGAACACGAACAGAAGGTGAACCTGTCTCCGAGGAAGATGTAACTGAAGACGATCTGTCATCTTACATTGCTGCCGCCAATACCACGATCTCTCCTTTCGATTTAGAAATCAGAAGTACGCTACGTCAGTCGCAGATAGATCCTGAAGGCGCGGGGGACCAGGTGCCGGAGCGAGTATACGCCCTTGTGAACACCACCAGTGATGCCTTGACGCAGCTGGCAACCACTTACAGTGCGGACGAGATCGCCTTCGTCAAACGACTCCTTGACGCTATGTTCGACACGAATAATACTAGACGCTCCGAGGGTATGGTTATCAGCGGCATGCAGGCTATACAGTTGGCCAAGGCCTCTGCCAGAGATGCTAGTCGTCGGGAACCAAACAACGCGACGCAGAGTCAAGGCGGGGCCGCGCAATCGCTTAGTATGTCCCAGGCGGAAACAGTACTGAAGCAGCTCGTGGAGGAGGGGTGGCTGGAAAAAAGTAGGAGGGGGTTTTATAGTCTAAGTCCACGAGGGCTGATGGAGCTACGAGGATGGTTGGTTGCGACGTACAACGATGAGAACGAGGATGGTCGTAGGATGGACAAGATCAAATTCTGCGCCGCCTGCAGAGATATCATCACTATGGTACGTTTTAACCATACCTCAATGACTGATTTAAAGTATGCGCTGACTGCTTAGGGTCAACGTTGTGGTAATCGTGACTGCTCGGGTCGACTCCACGACCATTGTATTCGCAACTTCTTCCGTATGCAACAGGCTGAGCAGTGCCCTGTATGCAAGGCCCCATGGCCTGGCGATAAGTTTGTCGGAGAGCGTGCGATAACCTCGACAGAGCAGTACATGCAGGGCAGAAGGCAAAGCACGAACGCACAGCGTCAAAGCGGTGTTGGATCTAGTAGCCAGATTCCCAGCGAGGATGGGGCGGCTGACAGCGACTGACGTGATCACTTGACTTTACAATTCTTGCTGCTTCATCGCCAGCTCATATGAGGGACTAATGCTTAGGGGCAGCGCAACTTCGCGAAACATCCTATGGTTTATCAAACTCAAACCATTCTTATGGACTTCGCTGCGCGCAGATATCCGGCGAAGCACATCCAATCTTCCACCAGATCCTGTTGTGTACGCACATTGGGTTCTAACCATTTACCGATACGGGTCCCCGAACACCTGCGCTGAGTTGGGTTATATTATCCGTATTGATCCACTTATCAGCCTTGTGACAGGGTGGGCTCCTGTTCGCAACCTTCCTGGTCAACTGACAGGCTCTAGTCTCAAGGAACAATGGACTCACATCACTTCAGAGAGTTCTTTCTGTTCGATGCACCATACACAAATTTGGGGGCCGGTCTCGATTCAACTGCAGCCAAAGATACGAATTGAAAGAAGGACACACCATGCCATGGACAGAAATCATAAACTAGTCACTAGACATCATAAACCTCGTGGCATAGCCTCAAAAATCAGGCCCCCGACAATAATATCAATCCTATCACAACAGCTCAAGCCTTTACCATTCTACCTCTCACTATCAGAGCATTCCCACTGTTTCCTTTAACACACCTCCCATTCTTACAATGCGACCCACCTAAACAACACTTCGTCCCACGATACTGCGTATTCCCCCCTCCCCCCCCAACACAATGATACCCGCTCTCCCCGCAGCAGATATCACGTTCGTATTATAGCCACCAGATTGTCCACATCTGGCATTTCCGGTTCGACAACAGGTCCCCTATGACGGATCGACGCATTTGCTTAGGCCGTGGCAGCAGTACTTTCCGCACTAAATTCACAATGAAAAGAAGCCCCATAAACTTTCTAAACGTAAACGAAGGTAAAACCTACGCAGGTTCCAAGCATGGAACAGAATCCTCGTCCGCTGGAGTCTATTTTAAATCAGAATCGCCGGTAACTTGCGAATATAAACCTCGAGAAGTATGCTACCTCAAATATTATAGCTCCCCGCGCGAGCGTAAATGTTATTCCCACTAACAAAGTCGATTTGCACATTATCCGCCGAAAGAAGGGAATCGAAGCTAGCGTTGACGCCAGTTTCCGCGACCAGGAGGGACTGCATAGCGGTCTACAGTATATCATGTATACAAAATATATATTCGGACCTTGTTAAGAGTACTAATAAATGAAGCACAGCACATAACAGATTAGTGGAGACAGACCTACTAATCTAGGGTCTGGTTGCGTGTTGCCCTGAACGTTAGGGGTCCTCTGTATTACGATTGTTATGCCATGTATATTAGCTAGAGTACCTAGAGTTGGTTAACAGCTTCTACATAGGGCGACTGTGTTGTGTGATGGGAGCCTTGATGCCTGGCTAGAGTAACCCTCTAAGGGGTACGCCTGACCTTTGTATGAGTGAACAGAGGAAAGTCTTGGAAGTATGCATCCATCTGAAGTGAATCCAAATTCCGTCGTTTGGTGATATTCATTGTGAATCAGAAACCAACCAATTAAAACCACTGCCAGGGGCTCAGCCTTGCCTGGTATGATGCTAGCGTTTACTAGAAAGGCGTTTTATTTCATTGAATGTTTTAATTACGTATATTTTTTATTTATTTTCTATATTTTCTATCAATGGCACACTACATATTTATTCACTGCTGTCGTAATTATAATTCTAGGATCCGAAAAGTGCAAAGAATGTGTCCACGTCATTGGCAATGATACATTAATTCATCTGCCTAAACAGACTGTTAATTGGATCCTCCAAACAACGTCAACAACAACCTGCCCGCCTATTTGTTGGAATAACTTTGACCTCACTTAATCAATATCCACTAGAAGTAGAAATCAAGCAAGTCGCAGCACAGATATGTTTTTAACGACTTCCCAGAGTTCAAATCTAGCGAATGCCCCTCCTCCCCCACCGCCGCCTCCTTCGACCGGCAAGGAAGAGCCCAAGCCGCCAAATGTAGCATCAGAGGGACCCGCCGGAGCTTACCTGGTCGAGCTTCTAATCTTCAACGGTTGGCCATTTAAGGATCACTGGGGATACTGGGTTCGCTCACACTCTGATCCTAATATCGGGGTGGAGCTACACGCGACAGGTGATGTGAGGAACGGCTTTGAGTTCCAGATCAAGCGTAACCACGACATCCATGAGACCAGCGAGTGCCCCTCTACAAAAATACCATTGCAGTGGGTCGATGGGAAGCATTTCGATGAACAAGCGATGTTGAATAATGGGACCTTCAAGCTCGACAATGTCCCTGTCTGTACCTTTGAGGCTAGTGCACATAAGGTGAAGGTACCGGAGAAGTCGTTGAATACTGTGAATGATGCTGTAAGTCCTCAGAAGGTCTCTCGTTTGGTTCAGTTGACTACAAGTCTAACGCATGGGCTTTAGACAATCTCGGAAAGGAAGATCAGTCAAAAGGTCGATCAACTTGTGAAGGATCAGATATTTAGCCAGGAGGTCGCTACTTATCTGCGTGCGATTGAGCAGTGATGTATTTATGAATCCTTTAGCAATGATAAAAGCAACCACCAAGTTGGATTAAACACTGGACACGAGGCAGTGGAGACACCTGAAGATCCTGGTGGAGCATTGGACTGAGAGCCATAGATCAATGTTTGGTCTATCAATCTTGGCAATGTCAATGAAAAAGTTCTGGAATGAGACCCACTTCTACATTCTCTACGTCGCAATTGAGGCGCATTCGTATGAGTCAAAGATATCCACAAGGTGCATATTTATTAAACAGCTGTCAAGCCTTTATTTCGCCAGATATCACATGAAAACGGCAAGTATTTGCGTGATATTCAGACGTGGCTGTGAGAATATCTAACGCTAAGCCCTAGTGCTTATAGGGTCTAGAGTAAGCACGTGACCTGGGGGCTAAGTATTACCAGTTGAGATACTGCCTTTGTCTCCTGACATTGTTGTCCACCTCACATATCGCTGATTAGCTATATCTAAATCACACGTTACGACCATGCCCCTCATAGTTAATTTAGAAAACCAATTGGCCTGCTATTCAGGACATGAACAGCTCTGGGGTCGTGTCGTCTTCCACTGTCCCAATCCGATCGAAGCCCAGGATGTCCGAGTGATCTTCACCGGCCGCGTCAAGGCGAAAGTGCAGAAGGTGAAAGCCGCCGCTCCGTCAGCAACTTACCGAAGCAAATGTATTCTCTTCGAGCAGGTAAAAACCCTCTCCTCGGTTAGTGGCGGTAAACTCCAACGCGGTACGTACGAGTGGCCATTCGAGTTTGTTTTCCCGTCGCATGTTGAATCGTCGGCGAAATGGCCCCCGAAGCACCCGTTCCGTAGCGACGGAGACCATTCTCTGCCGCCAACCTTTGCAGTGGAAGTGGACGATTCGCAGCGCAAAGTGCACTGTGCTATTGATTATCGCATCGAGGCTCAAATTTCCAAACCGCAAAAGAGCCTTCTAGGAAAGAAAGCGCCTTTGTTTAGCGAGGCGATTCGGCTGAATTTTTTGCCATTATCGGCGCAGATGGAGGAAACTGACAACTGGGAAAACCTGTACCAACGCCAACAGGAAGAGGTTTTCACTGTTAAGAGTTTACTACTGCTACCAGAAAACCGTGGGCGAAGCTTGAAGACCCAAGAGAAGTTTCGGTCGTGGCTAGCACCGAAGCAACTTCCTCGTTTTGACTTCCGGGCATCCTTCATATATTGTAACCGGGTAGTTCAGGGGTCGCCAGTTCCATGTTGGTTGGATGTTACTCCACTTATGGATGGCGCTTCATCCTTTCCCTATCCTGGCATTATGCTGCAATCCGTATCGTTGGTAGTATTGTGCCAGACGGCCGCTCGCGCTAACAAGGCACTGATGGGGCAAATGGACGCTGAGGTTGATGAGCGAATGGAAGTTTTATCGAAGACGTCACTTGGCATGCCTGTGTTGGGACAAATAGATTTGAATGAAGCATTTGGACCATTGATATTCAGAAACTCAGATGTTTCCTTCAGCACGTTCAACATTTGCAGGTCTTACCGGATCTGCGCTTCATTCGTCTTTGAATGTGTGGGGAAGACTCTCGAATTCAATGTGGCTGACCTCGCGTTTGAGATGGTCGCAAATGCTCTGGAAAGAAACGTTATTAGCCCCATGGAGCAAGGCACTACATATAATCAGGTTTTCGAGATGGCGGACGCGACGTCTCGCAGGTCATCTTCATCAGAGTCATATGAGGTTGAGCCCCCTTCATACCCATCGAAGACCGCCGTTTATGAGCTTCCTGCCGCAGGGCTGGAAAAAGCCAAATAAACCGATTGTACTGCCTACTATGCAGGGTTTCAAATTAAGCTTTAATAATACTGCTGGATTGGCTCAGTACTCTTTAAACCACTTCTAGCACTGGGGAGACTTGTTGATTCTGTCGAATATTTGTACGATATATAGAGTACGATATTACAGCAGCCAGCACTAGATGCCGCCATTCCATTCGTCCGCCATACAAATACCTTTTTCTGTACGGATATGATGCAACTCCGTGGCCTAGACTGCCCACAATCCTTAGGCTAAAGAATGAAGCATTAAACCCCTTTCGCCAAGGCTGGCAATTGCCGGACAACAGCCGAAGATGATCAACACTTCCCCGCATGAGTTGATTGGAAGTGGAATAGGGTTATAGCCGCAGAGTAAGCTCCGCCGAGACCCTGGAGAATTAGCCGGCTGAAGAAACTTATACCGGGCTATTATGTGTCGATTTAGCCTATGTGCCCTAGTGGTTTCAGCTGTACAACGTTGCACAGGAGCGTTTTCCGGACCTTGACGAGAAGCGATTCTTGGTGGAGGGCCTGGAAGATGCCTTTCAAGCTGGTCGAGATACCTAACCGTGGGATCTTTCTCCATACTCCATCACATTTGCCACTATTCAGCCGGGTTAGCTTCGATTATTGCTCTGGCCCGCTTGGTATTTCGCCAAATTGACCTCAACGCTCGTCAGGCCTTCGTCGGAGATGATCACCGATATGCCTAAACTGAGATAACCCATCCAGGGCTTCTCCACACTTGGCGTCACTGGTTGCTGTTCATGTTGAATAGCAAGATGCTGAAACCTGCAGGGAAAAGTATATAAGTGACGATCAGGCCCCTCGAGAATGTACCATCGCATCGCATCTCACCCACTCTAAACCAAGGCCATCTATCAGGGAGACACCAAAATGGTCTCTTTCTCCTCTCTTTTCCTAATCTGCTCTATGGCAGTGAGAGCCTTGGCAACTCCGATTGAGCCACTTGAAGAACGGCCGGGCGAGTTCAACGAAACCTCCCTCCACGAGCTGGTCGGCCGCTCCACCCCCAGCGGCACGGGCTACAACAACGGCTACTACTACTCCTTCTGGACCGATGGCGGTGGCGACGTAACCTACACAAACGGTAACGGCGGCTCCTACAGCGTGCGATGGTCGAACGTCGGCAACTTCGTTGGCGGCAAGGGATGGAACCCTGGAAGCTCTCGGTATGTGATCTCACTTCCTCATTGACAGCTTCTAGTTCCTTTTCTCTATCCCGATCTGAGCTCAGACTAATAATACCTCAATCAGAGCGATAACCTACTCCGGCAGCTTCAACCCCAGCGGAAACGGCTACCTCGCCGTCTACGGCTGGACTACGGACCCCCTGATCGAATACTACATCGTCGAGTCCTATGGTACGTACAACCCCGGCAGCGGCGCCACCTACAAGGGCCAAGTGACCTCCGACGGAGGAACATATAATATTTACACCTCTGTCCGGTACAATGCGCCCTCTATTATTGGGACGGCGACGTTCACGCAGTTTTGGTCTGTGAGGACCTCGAAGCGAGTCGGTGGGACCGTTACTACGGGGAACCATTTTAATGCATGGAAGCAATATGGATTGACACTGGGGAAGCATAATTATCAGATTGTGGCGACGGAGGGATATCAGAGTAGTGGGTCTTCGTCGATTACTGTTTCCTAAGGGTTAGTTGGTTCGTTGTGTGGGACATGATGTGTGGGTTGTGAGACTTGGTGAAGATGGGTACGCTACTCGGGCGATAGGTGATGGGCTTAGGCTTGCGGGATAGCGATTGGGGTTGAACTGTGGCTCTTGATGTTGCTGCTGATGTGATGTAGCCTGTCATTACTTAAGATAGTTTCTTGATTGAGCCTTTGCAATTCCGTTATTATGCCACTATGTAAACTATATCTCCATGAATATCACGGAGATTGACCTTAGAATGGCAGCCCGCAAGCAATATCCCTGTTCTATACCACAATGCATCGTCCGCACAGTCCCACCATCTATTCCACCTAACCAGCCGGCATCCCACCAAAGTAACCCTCTAACTCCTAGCATAAGTACTCAACCCCCTCAAAGCCTCCCCATAATACCAAAGCAACACTGGCGCCGGAATCCCAATAACAACAGCCACACATGCAAGAAGCGTATTTCCCCACGCAAAGCCCAAATTCCCATACCTGTACGTAGTCAGTCAAGCCGTACCTAACACACACCGGGCCAAGGAGCAAAAGAAAGTAACATACAAGCTCGGCGCGACCAGTGGAAGCGCAAAACCTAGCAAATTCCTCAAGACCATGACGCTGGCCATTGCGCTGGCAGCGTATAGTTGATACGTGTCGATTAGGTAGCCCTGTACACAAACGAGTTGCACGACGGTGGCGCCGGAGTAGATTGCTGCGCCGATATTTCTGGGTGGGTGGGCATGTTAATCAGAGTGGCCACACTGGGAGGGGGTAGGGATATGTCAGGATGGAGAAGAAACGCACGGCATAATCCAGTGAATGTTTATTCTTGCACTCCAACCGTACCAGAAGAGACCGACTGGGACGACGAGCGCGACGACGCAGAGCGTCGGGAGCCGGAATTCCGGTTTTGCGTGCCCGTTATTTTCGGCCCGGAGGCGCTGGTAGACTTTGTCGGCGTAGCGGACACCGAGTTGCGTTGCGATTGCCAGTCCGACTGTCATTGAGAGGTAGTTCAGGGAGCCGATAGAGATAGATTCGTGGTATATGCCTGTCCAGACGTCGGGGAAGGTGGCGACCATTAGATAGAGAATTCCGTTGAGATAGGCGAGATAGAGACTGAGGACTTGGACGATGGGTTGGGTGATGAGGAGACGGAAGGGGCGGATGAGGTTCTTCATGAGGAGGGTGGAGGCGCGATCGTGCTCGGTGTGGAGGTTCTGGTTTCCTGTGGTCTTGCGGAGTCGGGCGGCTTTACGTTTGAGGAGGACGGGGCCGTATGTCTCGCGAAGGAGGAGGAGACCGGCAACTTGGACGGCTGCGATGGCGATAGATATGACGTAGAAGCACCACCGCCATGAAACGTATTGGACGAGGAAGCCGCCGGTGATGGGGCCGACGGCTGTTCCGACTAGAGGGGCTAGGGTAAATACTGCGATTGCTTTGCCTCGTTCATGGGCCTGGAAGAGGTCGCTGTTCATTCCGCTGCCAATCTATGTTTCTATGTGATGAGTGGTGGATATCAATAGTAAGTCTGACTGGACATGGAGGCTACTCACACCATAAGGGCCTGCGGCACCTAAGCCGGCAAGGAAGCGGAAGATAATCAATTGCGTTGGCGATTTGGCAGCACCGCATGCAGTGTTGAACACGATATAGATCACGTTCATCGCCAGCAGAACTGGTACTCTTCCAGCCATTTCCGAGATTGGCGCTGTGAATAGTGGCACGATTGCACTCCCGAGATAGAAGATCGATAAACTCAGGATAAGTAGCGTTTTTGAAGGGAAGCCAAGATCTTCACTGATAGCACTTAATGCTGGAGCGACCGTGGCAGAGGACATGGAGCTCAGTAGATTATAGAACGACATTGGGACAAATGTCATCCATTTGCGGGTCGCAGGCCAGTTCTTAGGGTTTTGGGGATCATCTGGCCCCTCCCAGGTCACCAAATTCGGATCAGGGACCAAAGGGATGAGACCGCCAGGGACATTGTTGTCTGCACGCTTTTCTGGAGAGGATGAACTGTTTGCCATGATAGTAGAATTTGGGATTGTGCGTCGGGCCAAAGGAGAGAAAACAAAAAGAAATTGACATCTAACATCAGCTTCGGGGTAAGCAAGGGTTAAATAGCAATTCTTTTGCTTCCTATAATCTCTTTGGATATAATTAGCTTTAGCCATGATTGGCCTTAAAAGATGTATGTCTCCACACAAAGCCGTCCACCCGTAGTGCTTATTCACGATATGCATAGCTTATGTCGGCTGGCGGTGTCACAGCGACCCGCATTGACTACTTTCTCATGCTGTTCGCTCTAGGCATATCTTGGACCGAAGGTTTGCAAATGTTGATGAGACCAAATTAATCGAATAATGTTCTATGAAGTTGTGGCCTTCATTAGAATGCAGACCTACTAGTCTGTTGGGCTGGCAAGCCATCGCCATGGTACGTTGACATGCCCTGGGAGGGTAGAAGAAGCCCTACTATGCTCACTCGACCACTCATATTGAACCTCGTACTCCATGGTTTGGATTATAGCACCGTTCCTCAGATTTAACATGCTCTCCTGTGGTTCTACCGTTGTATTTCTGAACCCGTGATGTCGTTGTTCTTTCAACCTCCTCTTGGTATCTTTATCCGAGTAAAGTTCGGATCCGCCAATTGGATGTAAGCTTCGATTCCCCGGCTTCGACGTGGATGCATCGGTCGTGTTATCATGCCTCCCAGAAAGAGAAAGTTCAAGAAACTCCGGGATGGTGCCTGCCATCATTCCCGTTTGTAGCTCTGCAAGAGCTCGCTTGAGACTCGGGATGCACGTGCAGATAATGGACGTGCTCTGCATCAGTTGCAGCCATATGGTAGGCATGAGAGCATGCCATGGCTGGTCTTTCGGCTTAGAGTGGAAAAAGGGATCGAGTGACGCAATGTAAGGAACAGTCAAAGCTGGGACACTATGATTTAGTTGGGTATTAGCCAAAGCTTTAGATCAATCTGCAAAGAGGAGCGAGGGTTTCTCACAGGATACGCAGTCCAAAGAGAGCGCAAATCTGGAAACGCTTCCATTCGGGCATTTGAACTTTCCACACCAGGACAATGGGCAATATGATGAGAGCTGCGTCTAGGATTATGTGACACGCGGCCAGACTCGAGTATAGAGCTTGCTGGTTGAGACACCTGCCGGAGCTGAAATTCCACGCCTGCGGCTGAGTGCATTGTAGCGCTAGAGCGACCACAGCAACGACTGTCCAGGCTCCAATAAGCCCGAGTAGGATTCTACAGGCCTGCAGCACTATGTTAAATGGTTTTATGGATATCAGAAGAAGTGCAACGGCGGCTTTGGAGCATCCCAGCACCGGAGCTGAGAGTATTTGGCTGGCATAAAGAAGCTGCAACTAGGTTAGTTTATTAGTTGTGGCTCGTGAAAGCATGAAAGGCTTACTTGGCTGTACGATTTAAATGCTGTGTCACTTAGAGAGTCTCTGTGTTTACCAATGCCGTCTGAGCCGGCAACGATGATACACGTGGTTTGAGGAATGAACATAATCTTGTTGGGATTCGTCAATAGCTATTGAATAGGGGGGTTGAAATAATTGGCCAATTTACCATTGCCGCAACAAGGAATGTATCACCCCAGGTAAGGGCACCAAGAATGCGTACCCGCGAGATCAGCGTCACGATAGTCGCTAATGCCGCGACGATGAGTAGTATGCTACTGGCTGTGATCACTATCGCTCCATGATTATCTTGTGTGATAGAAAGAAGCGGTGGCAAAACCTCCGCACCATCCGTGCGCATCACAATTCGCTGTTTGAGGCTCTTCACAAAGTGTGGATATGTGGAGATCCCAAGGAGGGGGAGTGCAGCAGCAACTATCTATGCAACATACCTCCAGACTCAGCCCTTCCTTTTACCCCTTAAAATACGACAGGGAACAGTCGGGATGTACCGACGGAGACGTTTCTTGGCTCTTGGATTATCCTGGTAGGGTTGCAGCACTAATGGGTGGTGTTGAGGTACGACTATACAAGGATGTTGAGTGGTTGGTGCAGGGGGTTAGTTAGGGCTTTAGTCAGACAGATAACGCCCTTAATGAATGTTGCACCTCTTCCCCTCAGCAATTTTCTCTTCTCTCTCTCTCTTCGTAGTTTCTCTTACTCCCTGCTTCCTCTTTCCTGGAATTTACGCGTTACGTTATTCCTCTCCTCGAAATAACCGAACTAGTTGGCCAGCCCCAATTGTAGTATGGAGCAACATGAACCGAAGACGGTCGCCGAGACGAGTACCGAGACCCCTGCAGGTAGAGAGATAAGTTCTACGGCGTCGGATACTAATCATCACAGCCATCATGTTGCCGCTAGTCCGACTCAAATAAAGGTGCGATTCTCCAATATATGCCAACCACCGAGCTATGTCAATTGACGGGAAATCTTACCAGCGTCTTTTCAACTTCACGCAAATGTTCTTCTTCTCGCTCACGTTTATGTCGAGCTGGGAAGTTCAGGCGATGTATGCGCCTGACTCGCCCCCTACATCCTCTACCAATACTAATACGCTGACGCTAGAAATATTACTGCAGTACTCACAAATGGGGGCCCTGAAGCCTTTGCTTGGGGCATTGTGATCGTTATATTTGGAGCTTTGGCACAGTGTGCATCATTGGCCGAGTTGGCATCAATGCAGCCCATTGCCGGGGCACAATATCATTGGACGCATTATCTGGCACCCGCTGCTCAAAAGAGGTTCATCACCTGGATGCAGGGTACTTACCATCTCGGCGATCGGGCGATATAGGAGTAAATGCTAACATCTAGTGTCGTATAGGATGGGTCACTTGGTTTGCTTGGGTGTCGCTCCTCTTAGGTGTGGCCAATACCACCGCAAATACGATTCAAGGGCTGGCAATCGCAAACTACCCTGATTACGTTGCAGAAAGGTGGCACTTGACGCTAATCATATTTGCAATTCTCATTGTCCAGGGGTTAATGAATATGTACACCTTCTGGCTGATCCCATGGATCGAGCTTTTGGCTGGTATTCTCCACATATTGCTGTTCATTATTTTTCTAGTGGTTTTCGTTGCATTAGCCCCTCGTCATACGGCCGACTACGTGTTTTTAACCACCCAATCTGAGTCCGGCTGGAACAACACTTTCGTTTCGTGGAACATTGGACTCCTAACCCCCAGCTGGGGGTTTGTAGGTGAGTATAGTTCCACCCTGATGGTCTCTAAATACGGCATCCACTAATCTACGTAGGATTTGACGGCGCGGTCCACATGAGTGAAGAGGTCCGTCGCGCCAGAGAGGCAGTGCCACGGTCGATGTTCTGGTCCGTTGCCACCAACGCCGTGCTGGCATATGCCATTGTGATATGCATGCTATTCACAATGGGCTCGATCGAGGATGCGCTCAATGCCGGTTTCCCTATAATCGCAATTTGTCAACATGCCACTGGTTCGACTAAAGCAGCCACCGCTATGGTGTGCGGGCTTCTGATTGTAGGGTTGTCCGTAACCCTAGCCAGCATAGCATCAACCTCCCGCCTCACATGGGCATGGGCTCGCGACGGCGCACTACCCAAATGGTTCTCACATGTAAGCAACTGCCCCCCAGCACGGATCCCGAACCTCCAGCATACGTAGCTGACCTCCAATTATACAGATTGATCGAAGACACAATGTACCCATCCGCGCTGTATGGCTCCCAATATTCATCGTTATGGTCCTCTCCTGTCTCAACATACCAAGCACAGCCGCCTTCAACGCTTTCACCGCTCTCTCCTCTATCGGACTCTTCGTATCCTACTTCATCGCCATCAGCTGCATGGTCCACAACCGTTTTCGCAAGGACCCGGTCCCAATGGGAAACTGGACCATGGGCAGATGGGGGCTCCCCGTCAATATATTCGCTCTGATTTATACGGCCTACGTCACCGTCTGGCTGACCTTCCCTTCATATCGACCTGTGACTGGCGAGAATATGAACTATGCTTTACCCATCTTCGCTGCGTCGACGCTGTTCGCCTTCACCTATTGGTTCCTCCGTGGTAGAAAACATTGGCCGGGTCTCAACAAGGAGGTTCTGCGCCTTGTGGTTGAGGGGGGCGAGCTGCAGCTCAGGTGACCATTTCTTCATCGTCTTATGGTCTTCTCATGGTTGTTTGAGTGTCGGTATATTCAGATGGGACATGTCATTCGAGCTGAGCGAGTTCAAGCCATTTTTCGGCAGGCTCGGTCAAGGTTCACTGGCTATATTTGAGTACCTACTCTTTGTTTAACATCAAGGTATATGTAACCGGTTGTACGGAATTTTAAAAGCGATTTATTTAGTAAATATACCCAAAGATTGTCTTCATCTCCTTTTCTTTGTAAGCCCAATAATAGTTCTCACCCTGTAAACGCTTCCGGCTGTGATAACACTGTTGGTATATCCTGATCTGA
Source organism: Aspergillus alliaceus (assembly GCF_009176365.1). Lineage (NCBI taxonomy): Eukaryota > Fungi > Ascomycota > Eurotiomycetes > Eurotiales > Aspergillaceae > Aspergillus > Aspergillus alliaceus. The sequence continues at coordinate 120,378 of NW_022474741.1, forward strand.
TTCTAGCGAGTGTTGTCTCTGATCATCCTGCTCAATAGATGTGTTTAACGCTACAATGGGCTCTTTTGTTTTTGGTTTCCGGCTGATGCCACGTAGCGCTCACAAACCCGCGTGACTACGCCATTAGGCTTTGATATATATATCAATTTACTCATTTAGGTAGGGCTTGGCTCGTACAATAGCTTCACAACTTTTCTATAAGCCTTACATACACTGCTGTAAACCAACGTGCTGAACTTTGAGTTGAACTAGATTAGGCCTGTCGTCAACAATCAATTTTGTAAGTATTTCACTCCCTCAAGCATCACAAAGTGTTAAAATATCAGAGATAGAGAGCCTAAACCTAGTCGCTACATCGGAAGCTTGCTCCTCGGTTAACAAGGAGGATTTATAGGTGAGCGCCAGCCTAACATCCGCTTTTCCGATTGTAATTGTAGCGATAAGATCATACTATCCAGGGTTAATATTTGAGCTCCATTGCATCAAAGGGCAGTAGAAATACTGGCAACTTACTTCTGTGGGCTCGTGCGTCTCCACATCTTTAAAACAGAGACTGGCCTCTGAGCTATCTATCGACAACGGCTGCTCCACAGAGATGCATGTATTAAACAAGGGTTGACCGAAATATTTTGAGAAACGGAGTATCTCAAGCAGAGAGCAGTGCTGGTTCAACAGCCGATTGCCGGTTTCCACCTGGTTCCTCCGTAAAATATCCAGTAGTGAGTCCTCCCTACCGAAGTGAAGTTGGCATACTAGAACATTGAAGAAGGAGCCTACTATGTTGTCAATGTCAGGAATTGGAGAATCTCTCCCAGATATAAGGGTGCCAAAGCACACGTTGTCGGATGCAGTATACCACCGCAATGTTAGTCCCCAGGCTACTTGCAAAACGTTGCTTATGGTGAGACCGTGGATAGTGCAGAATGGCATCAATGTGGCGGTGTCAGCGAGCGGCACATTGACCACGAGAGTTTCGCTATGTGCAACCTGGCGTCTAAGTCCTGGAAATATGCACGGACTGGCATCTTCTAATTGTCTTTTCCAGTACCTCATCTGGTCTTCCGCATCTGGTTGTTTTTGAAGCCAAGAAACTGCTGAGCTGTATAATTGGCCAGGGATACGGTGTAGCAGTCCATCGTATGCGAGAGAGAGATCTCGTAAGATGATTAAAACGGATGCGGCATCGAGGAAAGCATGGCTCCCTTCGAGTTTGCAGAACACACGACCGGAAATTGTTTGGCAGATGGTGAATGCTTGTGGTAGACATATGCTACTGTCGATTCGGAGAAATGACCGCCGCAGCGCAGGTAGCACGGCCTCCTCTGCTGCAGATAGTATCGAGACATCTGTTACAGAGTCCTTCTGTACAACGTGAACCTTACAATTGGTGTTGTCACCTAGTGTGATATCGATGAGAAATGTCCTTAACGCAGCGTGACGGCGCACAAGGCTGAGCCAAGCATCACGAAGTCGGATCGGACACGCTGGAGAGACGTTGCTCCCTGTGGTGACTTCCCATATGGTGTATGACTGATAATCAAAGGGCTCTAGCAGCTGAGTTTTCAGGAGTCCTTGGTGGACTTGGGTGCAGGGATATGCATCCTCGATTTTATCAAGGGTTTCAATGCCGAATGTAGCCATAATCACAGACTCAAGTTCCTCCATATCCTGATCAGAAGTTAGAGGAAGAAGGGAAAATCGCATATCAAGACTGCGTTCAGTTCTGGGGGTTGATGGAGGCGTTAACACCGTAAGTGGCTTGACACTGGATGCTATGAGTTCGATTGTTTTCCCGTCAAATATATCTAGTGCCGTCAATGAGAGGTGATGCTTTCTACAGAGCGAGACAACCTGCATTGCAGATATTGAATCACCACCCAGAGTAAAGAAGTCGTCTTTAAGGTTGACACTCTGTGCATCTATACCCAAAACATGTGCAACAATCCCTCGGAGGCGAGCCTCCTCAGGAAGTATTTGGTAGTCGGTGGACCTGTGCACAGGGTCCATCAAGGAACGTAAAGCGCCGAGGCCCATGAGTGACGCCTGCTCGCATAGAGAGGCCCTATTTGGCTGCCCGTATGGAGTTGATGGTATGTAATTAATTGGAAGACAGAGTGACGGAACTACTGACCAAGGCAGAGATTGGCGCAGGATGCACATTAATTCCTCGAGCCGCTTTCTAAGCTTTTCAGTAGGCCGACTGAATAGGTCAGACAGCTCCGTAGACTTGTTCTTCATCGTATTATCACAGATGAAAAGAGCAATGGTCTGGTTGGGAACCCCCTTTGGCGCTATAGTATCCACAATGGTAACGAATCCCTCTCCGATATAGTCTTTTGCCTTCTTCTCGACGTATGAACTCCATGGTTGTTCCTGACCTGGATCGATGGGCTCGTTTGATGGAGAGTGGATAATGCTGTAAATCCTGCACTCTGGAAAATGGTTTATCTTGCCAATTAAGTACTCTAATTGATCAAGTATTCTTTCTATATCATTAGGGGTAATCACTGTGGTGTCGAACAGGGCTTTCGCCGATAGACCGTGAGCCCCAAGCTCGCATACCAAAGTTAGCGGACATGTAGCAAATTTCAGCTGTTCTTTGGCATTCTCTGGGAACTCTGAGAATATCTCAGATGGCCTTGACTTTCTGGCAGGCTGTATAATTAACAAGGTCTGGAAGTTACAGGCAGTAGCCGCCTCAACGCTAAATGATTTTATCCGCTGGAGTCCCGTCTGTTCAAAGGGGATGATCCTGGACATGTGATCTTGCACGCTGAGTAGGGCTTCCCTCACTCTAAGGCTCCCATGAAGTATTGTGCGGAGGGGGAAAGTGGCGATTGTTGGGCCAGTCAGTCTATGTATTCCGGGCACTGGAGCATTGCGGCCCGTAACGGTAAGACCATACACGACATCGAGTGACTCAGTGTACCAGGCAATAAGCATAGAAAAAGCGAGCTGAGCAATAATCGATGGTGTGTGACGGCCCGCGAGCCACTCTGCTACGTCTATATCGCGATGTATCGTTGTTATCGACTTTGGTGCATATCTGGGTGATAAGGGCAGAGCGGGAAACGTTGTTATTGACAGTTCCTTGAACTCTGAACACCAAAACTCTTTGGCAGAATCATAATCTAAGTCTAGCACATGCTTGATAAACGGCGTGAAAGACTGTAAAGGCAGATGAGTGTGTCTATATGCAGCTTCAATAGCATCAAGGATCAGAGCGTATGACCATCCATCGAATATAGCATGGTGCATCGAAAGTCTAAAATAGAGAGGCGATTCGCCATCCGGTTTACCGGTAATGGCTAGGCGAAGAAGCGGTGTCCCATAAGACATGAAAAGCTCAATATGATCAAAAGAGTCTTCTGTAGTATCCCACTGCACGTGGTCTTTGGGGCGCAGTACTACTTGCAGGGCTTCCGTGTTAAAGTAGATAATCCTCGTTCGCAAGATAGGGTTCGCATCAATCACTGTAGCCCATGCCTGTTTGAAGCGACGCAGATCTATTTTCCCTTGAAGTTGGAAGCGAAATTGGGCTTGGAACGCTGCAGGCCTTTTTGCTGTATATGCGACCAAGGCTTCCTGTAAGAAAGTGCATGGGTAAATATCCTCGATCTGATCTGGACATACGGAACATTGCTCCGTTACAGTATTGATAAGTAGAAATTTGTCTAGAGAACCGAGCAGAGACAAGGCAGGTATTGACGAATTGCCACTGTTCGAAGTACGGTGAGCAACATGAGCCAGTTCCCGAATAGTCTGATGTTTGAGCAATAATTCCACTGTCACCTCCAGGCCCTGATCTTGAGCTTCCCCGACGAAGCTAATGGCACTGACAGAATCACCCCCTAGCTGGAAGAAACTGTCATTGGGTGCAATATCCTCTTCTGGGATCCCAAGTGTTGCTGAAAAGAGGCGCTGCAGCTGCTCCACAGTCAATGGATTTATCGAGTTGGTCATATTGTTGTGAACTGCGGGATGGTAAGCTCTGAACTCCTGATCGGTTATTCTTTCGACTGCCTCCCGTAGCATTTTCCGATCTACTTTGCCTGTCCGCGAAATCGGTATAGCAATGAGCTCAATGTATGCTGTTGGTATCATGTGGCTGGGAAGGACACTTTGGAGACGAGGTTTTGCTGCCTGAACTCTGCACTGGAATCCACCGCTCGGCGAGGACAGAAGCGTAGTACAATCTGTATCCATTGAGGAGCTTTGTGTAGGGGCAATGAACAATACTAAACTAGGCTTTCGCCCTGCAGGTGCAGCAACCTCGGCGACAACGACAGCATGCTCAAAGCATTGGCGCGCCTGATGTTCAACCTCACCGAGTTCAACTCTCTGCCCATTCAACTTGACTTGAGTGTCCTTCCGCGCGACGTAGGTGATTGAGCCATCTGACATGTATCTAACGAGATCACCGGTCTTGTAGAACCGATAGGTGTCGTTTACTTGGAACAATGGCGCCCAGCGTGGATTTGTGATGAAGACGCTTGCTGTCAGGGAAGGTCGGTTCAAGTATCCTCGTCCTACAATAGGGCCACCCACTATTAACTCCCCTATGGAGCCGATTGGCGCGAGCTTATGATGGTTATCCTTTGCTGCAATCCAACAGGTACCACCCGGCGACATCCCGATATCTGCAGGTTTGTGAACGTGAGGTTGAACTGTAGACACAACAGTGCACTCTGCCGGTCCGTATGCGCATACCAGTCGAACATTGTCCTTCCATCGACAAATATCAGATGGCAACATAGGTTCTCCGCCGAGTACGAGCGTTTTTATTGTGGGGACATCCTCCGGGTACCAGAGTCTAGCCACGGATGGTGTGAGCTCGGCCCAATTGACCCTTAAGTTCGCGACAGCCTCTTTCAAACTGTTCATGCGTTGTGATTCGGATGGAATACAAACACATCCGCCAAGGAGCAGTGGTGCAAGGCATTCATAAACACTAACATCAAAGGCGTATGATGCAAACTGTAAAACTCGAGACGACCGATCAAGATTTTGGGCTTGACTAGTTGTAATGGCATTGGTGCAGAATGAACCATGCTCAATGACGATTCCCTTGGGTATGCCTGTAGAACCAGATGTGTAAACCACATAAGCTGCATGATGAGAAGTTGTCTTCGCGGGCTCGACTGCACGAGTCGTTGCTTTTAGTACATTCGAAGCACCCACCACCAATATCCTTTCAGCCAGGCCCGTGGCACGTGTTTCGTCGGAGCAAATTATAACTTTTGCGCCGCAGTCCTGACATATATCCTGCAGCCGTTTGGTTGGGTAAGACGGATCCAGCAGGACGAAGGCCGCCCCTGCCTTGAGTACTCCGAGCATTGAGACAACCACCCATATAGACTTCTGGGACAGTATCGGCACCACAGAATCCGGATTTAGATTATATTTCCTTAGCAGTGATTGTACATCCGAAGATACCTTATGTAATTCCCGGTAAGTGAGAGTTCCGTCCCAAGCACAAATTGCCTGGGCGTCCGGCTGCAACATGCATTGCAAGTGAAAGACCGTCTGTATGGAGGTATCTAGGGGACCAGTAGGAGCAAGGCTATTCCACTTGTATATCTGCTGGTGGTGGTGTTTACTCAGAAGACTTGACTCCATGAGTGGACGATTAGGGTTCTGGATTAAACAATGGATGATTCTCTGAAAAGTTGTAACTATATTTAGAGCTTGATCATCGTCAAGAATCGAAGTAGAGTAGTGAAACGAAGTTTGTGGCGTAGTTGTAAGACATTCCACGAGGAGAATGATGTCTCCGAACTGAAGGTTATGCAAAACGTCAACTTAGATGCTGGCAAATGATATGATAGATGTCACCTTTGCAATGTCCAGCCCTGGCCTAAACAGGGACACTTCGTCCACACCATCCTGGCTCAGTATGACCGATGTGTTAAATATCCCAAACCAAGCGCAATCCTCCAGTGGCCATCTCCGGGTGCGGTAGAGAGTGACGGCCTGTGAAATGGGCAACTGGGGGTCTATCATCGCTCCCCACTGCTGCATAGAAGCATGACCATCTTCAGATGGGAGAACCCCATAGCTAACATTAGTAGAGTCCGTGTACTCCGCAAGCAGAATGGACCATGCAGCTAGGGTAAGCTGAGAGATGTTCGATATATCATGCCACGTGTTGAGTGAGCCAGAACTCGTGGTTTGTTTCAAGTCCACATGATGGATATCTTTGTTAACGCTTTCATAATCACGAAGAGTGGGAAATATGCATGGGAATAGACAATTCTCACTGCTGTCGCTTTCTGATTCCAACATTATACAAGAGTGCCCATGTATTTGTGATGTATATGCAAGCTAAACAGGACAGTGTGGGAGTGAGTGTGACCTCTAGATGAGACAGGCATGAACCAGCCGAAGGAAATCTGTAGGGCTCATGAAAATCTTTGAGGAACCTTTCAGGAATAAAAGTCTAATATTTGATTTTGGAGGATAAGGCGAAGAAGGCCCGAACAAGAATACACTGCTCTGCTTCTATAAAAGATGGCCATCGCCCACGTTCTTTTCTTCCTTCTTCAATATTATCTCACCTACTTTTGTGATCAACTTGCTTCCATTACGGTGAGGGCATAGTGACAGTATAGTACGATCCTTAGCATAGTGGCCTTGTACAGCGCTAATTAGAAGTGGCATATTCTCTGTTACACATTACCTGTTCAGCGACCATACCTGATGAATAAATATCGCAACAAGGTAGCTCAAGCCAAGACGATGATGAGTAGTTTTTCACCTCGTAGTTCTACTTCCCTAATTGACTAATCGTGTACTTCGCGCTATCAGACCGTAGAGCCTAAAACCCACTCCAATATACCCCTCGAATCTTTAGTGCTCTGGCATTTAACCTTGTTCATAATGCTGCTTCTTTCATATAGCTCCGCCAATCTGCATCATACTATCAGTACGGACTTCACTATGCGGGCTCCCGCGGTACCCGTAGACCGAACTAGCCTTTCCAGTCGTTGTAATCTAGGCAAACTGAAGAGGGAGCTGAATGGCCTAACTCTGTATTTAGTAGCGGCACCGTGGAGTATAGGTCCACAAGACTGGCGTAGGACTATCAATCAACAGCGAGGCTTGGGTCTGGAGCTGTAGCCATATCCGTTACTGCAAACTGGACTCATCGTGTATTTGCTGCATACTCCCACCACCAGAACTATGAATTCCCAAGACTGTATATTCTTTAATCTCCGAGGTCCTTTAATCAGTATCATATTCTGTCAACAGAAACACGCTGATAAGAGATCACACCATTGTCTTATTGCCAACCTTGGAAGTCTCATGTTTTTTCATCTTTCAAAACCATAACGCGTGGAACTTAATCATGAAGTTTCGCCTCTAGGTTATTGAGTGTCCGTCGTTGAAAGGGCAGTCTTTTCGCAACCACTCTAACGCTAGAGCTAATTGCTACTATCTTTTTTAACGCTTACGTGTATTGCTATATGCGGGTAGCTTTTTGCCTAAGTTCCAGGGAGAGCTATCCTAACTACGGATCAATAATTCGGAGTATTTTTTATAGAAGCGTAACTGTGCAACAATGGCATTAGAGCGATGTGCACCGCTAAAGGTGAGCCACATATATTTACTCACATATAGAGTAGCCGTAATATGCAATAAAACTCGGTCCATGGCGAAAAAAAGGGACGTCTCCGGAGATTGTCAGTTTCCAGGGGTTGCTCACCACATCCATATAATATATGTCTCTGCAGTGTACCTAGCCCTATCCATTTGATTTTACATTGGGTAAATCTAATGTTGAATATTAGTGAATCATACAGGCGGCAAAAGATCGTAAGCCGTTGGGAGGGCTTTGGGAGTGGATCAAGGCTACGGGAGTTTCAAATTTGACTGACAGCAACTCACCATTTGAACTGCTAGCCGTGACGAACGGGTCCAAAAGAAAGAGGTTTGTCATACATTGAATTACACTTGCGAGGTGAGTAGTGCTGTTTCCGCGTCACTCCGGACTTCTATTCTGAATACCTGCTTGGCGTCGAGCAATCGTAGCACATATGCCCTGCACCCGTATCGGACAAAGCCATTAAAACTTGGTGTAGGTGTTCCCTTCAGTCCACGGATACGTACTACTTCCATAGTATGGTCCCAGATGGCAGAGGCGGGCACTAATCGTGTGGACAGTAAGTGCGATCCCAAATACGCATAACATACTAGGATACAACAACTTGACTCGTGGCGTGGTTCTATCCTACAACCATGACTTCCACACCCCGCGATATCATAACTGTAATCCTACTTTTTAGGGCATTGGATGTCATTAAGAGGCATTTGATCCCTTCGTCAAGGCCACACTCCAATTGATCCATGTCGCACGCTCAATCGCTCTCGGCTTGTCTTTATCCCTGCTATTACCTCCCATTCCCGGCACTTTTCAATCCTCCGAACACCTGAGCTTGAATTGAAGCGGTCAATGTGTAGGCTGCTGGAGGGTGCTGATGTCTCATGAGGAATGACAGGTGGCGATTGACCCTGAGCAAAGTATTTTAACTTTTTTATGTATGATCAACATCAACGACGGCACAACATAGCACCTATGCTGGGTAAGCTTCGTCCGCAGCCCATGGAACGCAATGAACTCTTTCAGTACATTTATGGACATGGTCGAATAGTAGTTCCCTACAGTTGAATGTTCTACTTTCCTGATGTGTCAATTTTTCTATAGTCTCACCAAACTCGATCTTTGTTAGGACATATTAAGATCCACTATAAATGTTCTAGCCACCAATAAGCGCAGACATTTCACTGGTACTAAAACATTACCTAAGCCTAATCAAATCTCATCATCGTTAGATTAGTGTGGCTGGTCTGCTTACGCCCCCAGCGGTAACATTCCGCACTCGCTGACATAGTTATACTTAAAAGACGGTTGGGGATATGATTTGGAATCTTGTCCCAACAGTCATTTTTGTCAGCATAAGAGTCATGAGGAATCAGTTCGAACTGACTTCCATTGCGGATATGGCAAGTATATCTGGATTGAAGAACTGTCCAAATAGCTATTATCGGGCACACACCAGAAAAAGGTATCAGAAACGCCAGACACAAATCTAACAAGCCACACGATGGATTCTATTTTCCTGAACCTCACTTCTGATATAACCCTTCATGCGCGTATCTCTCGACCTGCTGCCGGCAGCCAGAAACCACTTCTGATTTTCCTCCACTACTGGGGTGGTTCCTCTTCGACATGGCACAAGCTCACATCGCCTGATTCACCCACCTCACTGAGCTCAATATATCCGATTCTTGCTGTTGACCTCCGGGGCTGGGGCAAGTCAACTGGTCCGTGTCAGGAGAGTGGAAATTCCTATTCGATCTCGGCCTTGGCGTCAGACGTGGCGCTTACTTTAGAGAAGCTGAAAGCAGACGACGGAACGAATGACCTCCTCCAGCACGGACTCATATTCGTCGGTCATTCAATGGGAGCAAAGGTAGCCCTCACGACACTATCTGCGCTCCCCACGCATCTGCTGCAAGAACTAAAGGGCCTGGTGCTGGTAGCCCCAGCGCCACCAACGGCTCTCAGCCTTCCTCCAGAAATGAAGGAGCAACAAAAAGTTGCATACGAGACGAAGGAGTCTGTGCGGTGGACGGTTGAGAACGTGCTTTCTAACCCAGAGAGGCTGAGTGAGGCGGACATCGAGTTGGTGATTCACGACAGCTTGAGTGGAAACCAGCTCGCGAAAAGAGCCTGGCCTACTTATGGCATGTCGGAAGACGTCTCTGGTGGCGTGCGGAATGCGCTCGCCTCTATCAGGAACGCTGGCGTTCGGGCTAGCATTCTGGCCGGGGAATTGGACGTCGTCGAGCCCCAAGACCGGGTGGATACTGAAGTCCGTCGGTTTCTCGCAGAAAATGGAGTTGTGAGTTCGTTAAAGACCTGTGCGAGTGTGAAACATTTGCTGCCATTAGAATGTCCTGAGCTTATCTACAACGAGATTTGTCTTTATTGAGTACCATCGTTGATTCAGCCTGACGATGGTTCTTTGCACTTCCATGTATCCATCGTGAATATATATCACCTGGTCTCGCATCACGCTAGCCGCTGTTGAGTATTCTTGTCACATTTAATAATGCATTCTGGGAGTCAAGGCATGCAGAGCTCTTTTGCTTATCCTTCACACTTGGTAAGTTGTTTGTAGAGTAGAACATATATCCAGCAATGTGCGGATAGCCGCTTTGTCATTTGGATCGATGTCGTTACTGTCTTATGTCTCACTAGTCCATACAGCACTTGATGCTCCTTCGATCCTTTTCCTGCTGCTCTGTAGTGACCTTCTTTGGGGTAATTATAGACCTGACCCTGTGTTACCTTCCCGACTTCACTCATGATGTTTTACCGATTCGGACAACACCGAATGAACCTGAAATGACTCTGTTAAAATAAACAGCCCAGGGAACGATTAAAAGAGCGGTAAGTCACTCCACCAATGCTAAAGGCGCGATTGATAGAAATTACGTCGAGCGGCTTCAGCATAGCCTCGTGCCATATCGTTATCGGCACAGAATCCATCCAGCTACCTTCTATTGGAGGTGTAGTTGGTATCGTACTATTATATGTTGGAGAATGGCCCATGCGACTGCTACGCTCCCGTGATGCCATAAATATCGTATCTAGTGATGCAATTAATGGAAGGTGACAGTAGATATGGAGTTACTCTTGTTGGATCACCGCTAGGGCGATGCTAGGTTTGATATCACGGGATTGGCTAACATGTTCGGGACATTTTTCCGCAGTGGAATAAACCGGTACTTGACAACATGGCCGAGACTTGTCGGCCAGAATAAGGAGGGAGATTGAAAACTAGATGAGCCTTCAGAAATCCCGCGGTTGGTTGTGTAAAAGAAAAGCTCGGCTTAGTAGGTTCCAGGCACCGTTCATCTTTGTTGCGCATAACATGCGTGACATTGTTGTCACACACGTTTGTAGCCCCGTAATAGCGGTTTTGTGTTATACGTACCAAAAGAACAACAGGCCTTGCAAAGACCCGACGAATACACCGGCAGCAGGCGATTGGTTATCTTCCTTACTACTCCTCACCCTCATCGTGGAGTTAAACTGACGTTGTGGGGTCATATCGCATCAAACTTCGCGAATCTAGTACTTCAGGGTTCAAATGGCAGGCTGGTGAGCCAATTAGCGGTTAATAGTGAGGTTTTGGAAAACATTCATAATGAATTCATAATAATTGTTCTTGAAAGGAACATAAAGGTATAATGCTTCCAAGAAGCGTGAGAGATGGCCGCCGCTAAAGTATGTATCGGAGGGTAAGCATCTTCAGTCAACTTCAAGTAGTAAAACTAGACAACGGGGTCTAAATATGAAAGGTTGTAGATGATTTTTCATTGCTAGTTGGGCTTCCTCTGTCCTGTGATGAAGTCGAGACTATAGACTCAGACCATTGCTACATGGCCAAGAGTTCCAGCTGAGACTATGAGTTATATTGTGCTAGTTTGAGTGCCCTATGAGTTTTCATTCAGCGCTGCCAATGTATTTTCGATAGTCCAATCAATTGGCTTGGTGGCTGACACAGCCAAAGTGAATCTTTCAACAGGTAGCCAGGGAAGGGTACATTCTCCATCAACTTCAAGACTAGGATGGGGAGATTATGCCGCTAGTGATCATGAAAATGCTCCAATATTCATAAATGAACCGAAGAGTTCCTTTTATGGAGGGTTTTACCAATGGCATATACACTTGACTCACGCATGCCAGTGGCAAGGGAGGGTACCGCAGACTCGTGATTCCAATACCTATCAAAGCTCATCAGGGGTTTGAGAACGGTCTTCAGCATAATAAATGACTGTTGTTGGTCTAAGCCTATTGGAGAGGCGGGTATAGCCAGGCTATAACAATCAAATTTGTTCGTATTATGTCCTTACTAAAGACGGCTGTGTTCATGAGGTGAGACCTCCATTCTCTCTTCAACATGAACAGCTAGCAGGCTGGTAATACTTTCATGACGAAGACTGGTAGCTATGTCTATAACGTCGTTGATTTAATGTCAACCTTGCCTGTGTCGAGCAACATCTCCACAATATCCTGACCAACTTGGAAGGTCGCAATCCATAGAGGCGTCCTACTGTCATCATTTGCTAATGTCGGGTCGACCTTCCTAGAATCAAGAAACAGTTTCACTAAGTTTTGGTCACTAGAATTGACTGCAAAATAAAGTGGGTTTCTTCCGCCATAGCTCGTGATACTGGGATTTATTGTCTCCGTTTCAAGGACCAATTTAACCAGCCAGTGAAATCCTCGCTAGGTTGCATAAGTGCTGTGAAGTTCATGTACACTTTGTTGGCTAGTTATTTTCCAGTAGAAAGCAGAGCTTTCCTGATAGCAACCTATAATTGGACACGTCCGAGCCCGTCCCTTGCATTTGGACCAAGCTTCCCGGATTCTACGAGGGCCTTTGCTAAGGCTGCATGTCCAATCTCGATAGCGAATACCAGCGGCGAGACCAGGTCAATGGTAAATGTAGTGACATAGCCTTGTTCAATAACCTCAATAATAACCTGTACAGACTTTCGTCATTCTCTAGTATAGACGGATTGTAATTGGCCCGGTGTGATTGTGCGTAGCTATAAAAAGGATAACCAATGCAGGACTTGGGATAGGAAGTTTCCTTATCGAGGAGAGCGTGGTACCAATATTGAGCTAAGTCTGTTTTCATGATCTAACTATAAAGTACTCGGTGAGGCATGACTGGAGCTCCTTAGACTGTGGATATAACAGGCCCATTGCTTGATACGGTGGTGCTGACCGACCAACTGTCATGGACATTATGTGAACTTCTCGAAGTATGTAGATGATGTACAAATATCCAGAGATTATTATGTCATTATAAGAATCCCACTCTGAAGAAAGAAGCGACCTACTCCCAGAGCAGCAAGCTGCTGAACTGCCTGTAGGAAGCTCGTAAGACGAGAACCAAAACAACGCCGAGGGCCAAGGGCCGACGTTACGCGCTGGTTAATGTCCGCTGTAAGTTGCATCACATCTTTTAAAGTCGGTGCGTAAGTGGTCCATTTAGGTCGATCGGTTATCAAGGGTACAACTAAATGTATCCGATCTCGCAGATGGCAGCGTAGAACCTAAATGCCTCGGACGGAATCATTGCCTTCATCATGGACAGGAACGTACTCGATACGATAACATTACTTCCACAGTTAGAGCAGGTGAGCCACATTGTCCCCATGGCGCGGACCTCCAATGGGAAGAAATCCGTATTCATCCACGCTGTATTGCCAACCGACACACCATAGAAGACCGCAAACCAGATTATAAAAACCAGTACGACAATTGCTGGGGGAGACACACCATTTCCCTTCAACTCCAGTGTATCTATGTCCACTGGGATAAATTGGAATGCCACCGCTACTGCGATCAGACCAACGGACATACCCCAAACGGTGGATAAGAGTAAACGCCGACGACCGAGTTTGTCAACAATCATCATGTTGACCCAATTCATAATGAGGTTCGTTCCGGCGACGACGATTCCAACCGCCCGTTGGGTTATCAAAACCTACTAAAGCGAACAGTGTTGAGGAGTAATACATCAGGGTATTGAAGCCGGAGAGCTGGGAGATGACCATTAGGCCACATGCGCTGATCAGTGCACGAAGATTGCTGGGTACAGAGTGGAGCTGCTTGATCTTCGTCCAGCGTGTCGCTCCTTCATTGATCTCCCGAGCTTCATCGCATGCGGCAGAAATTGAGGCTAAAATTGAGGCCAGCTGGTTATCGGATGGGTGCCCATTGATCCTTCGAAGAACAGCTTCAGTCTCTTCCTTTCGATTATTATATACCAGGTGGCGTGGGGATTCAGGGCAGAATGGCATGAGAGCTGCCAGAATTCTTGCCGGTAATGCCCCTAGCCCTACCATAAAGCGCCAGCCGTGGTTGACATTAGCAAAGGCAGCCCCAATAGCATAAGAGATAACCTGACCACCGGTGATGGACATGTTATTCAAGCCGATAAGACGTCCTCGGGCCTTTGCTGGGGCTACCTTGGCAATGTACAACGGGACCACCATCGCAGCTGATCCCACGCCGAAACCAACTATAACCCGACCCACAGCCATTTGGACAGTCGTGTATGCGGCTCCTTGAAGTACGGCTCCAACGATAAATAGGACACAGCCGAAATATATTGCTGCTTTGCGTCCATGCTGAACACCAGGAAGTAATAAGACCAGTGGGCTGTTTGCCTTACCGGGCGGAGCATACGCACCTTATCTGCAGTCAGTCCAGCCATAATGGCCCCCAAAGAATGCACCTCTCGAGCAGAGCAACGTAATCAATTCCTTCTCGTTGCTGGTGAGCGTACTGAGTGTTCAACCCTTCATGGATATAGACGAGAACAGCACTGATGATGCCGGTATCGTATCCGAACAACATCCCAGCAATGGATGCGTGAATGCCACGAGCCATACGAACATACTAACTGGAAGGTCGTCAATGCCACTTTCCGTGGCCAGATTGGTGCCGGCCACTTTTATGTGCGCATTTTCTGACAGCTTCGCCCCTTTGGTGTCGACCATTATTGGTGTTGGACATTGGAACTTTTCTGTATCCTTGTCTGTCACCATTGAGAAATGTATTATATGAAATAAGTTGCTTTTCAGCCCCAATAGGTCGGCCGTATGTATAGTTGTAGAGGAAATGGCAGACCTACTTTTAACAGGTGTGCCAATGTGACAGGATATGAGGCTTTTATAAGCGCGATCATAATATGTCTCGGTATGTGTTCCTGCCGGTGTATGTCCAAGATCTAGGATCTAAACCGACGTATTGGCAGGATGGTGATTGGCCAGGACATGCATTATAGCTCCCGAGGCCATGAAAACGCGGGAAAAAGATATGATTATCTGTGGACCCTCAATTGGCGAGTCTGGTTGGCCTCTTGCTTCGGTCCCAAATTGCCCGGTAACTTTTCGTGAGGCAGTTCACTCCCGAGAATCGTGTCCTTCTTTCCCCCCATTCGACTGCAAGGCTCCTCTCTAACAATCCCAATTTCCCTCCCTGGACAAACAAGGGAATTTGATCATCCCTTTCTTCATCCTCTCCCACAAAATGCCAATGGAAGAATGGCTCTCCCCGTACCCCCACTGCCCCCATCCTCCCCACGGAGTCGGCCACTGTCAGTGCAAACACCTTGCACCAATTGCCGATCCAAGCATCTGCGATGTAGGTTTAGTCCCTGCAAGACGGCTAAATTCATCTAACGCTCTCAGGTACATATAACGCCGACCGATGTGAGCCTTGTAAACGATATGGATGGACATGCGTCCGCCGTAACTCAGCAAAGAAACCGATTCAATTTTGCCCGGGGAGCCGGGCAAAGTACGACCAAGCCTTTTCTCCAGACCAAGTCTGGGTAAAGCTGGGCCGCAGGTCGGGTATGTTCATCACCGGCCAAGCCGAACGGCAACCATCAAGTAGAATCTGATAGGCTCTTAGCCCGGCTGAGATTTGTCGACGAAACCGCAGACGTCATCGCGGGTTATGATGCAGCGAGTGATACTGAGAACGAGTTCAACGACGACGAGTTGTCATTCCGGACTGCCGCTGCGGGGGGAGTTGAATCGGGTATTGGCCGATTCCATGACTTGGACTCGGATATCTCCACCAGAAATGACACTCAACGCCAACCCCAAATGGCTGTGACAACGGCGTCGGCAATGACTACGTGCGGAAGCTCGGCCACTGCCACTCTAAATCGAAACCCAGGCGTAGTCCCGGTAGACGGCCCTAAACAAAATGATAAACCCGTCAACCTTATTGGAAATACTGACATCCGCCTGCAAGCCATTCTCCTGCGATACTTTGCCGAGGTCATTGGCCCTCGATTTGATTTATGCGACAACGAACGCCACTTCAGTCGCCTAGTTCCGCAACGGGCACGCTCCTCGCCAACCCTGCTGAATGCTATCTTGACCACCTCAGCCCGCCATCTCACTCGCTTACAGAGGTATCGCAACTCCGCTGGTGTAGTGGAGTGGCAAGGCCATCTATTGCACAATCTAAGCGAAGAGTCAGCCGTCTACTACCACAACGAATGTATCAAAGACCTCCTCCGCCTTAGCATGGACCCTGAACAGATCCATAACGAAGCTCTTCTGGCAGCAGCAATCATCCTCCGCACAGACGAAGAAATGGACGGCCCGCTTCATGAGGGCGAGGAGGATACCGAAGTCTTCTTGGGCATGTTGAACATGTTTATCAATGCACAGGTGCCTCCAGTCGCAACATTGCGACACAGGTCCCCTCCCACCTACCCATCACAGGAAGAGGTCTATGGCCACGGTGTCCAACTGGTCCATGCACCTCAAACCTTAAATTCCCCGTCTCAGACCATATCCTCCCCTTCTCCGCAGACGAACATCCTCTGGCCAAACACAATTCCCCGAGTCCCTAGTCCGGATGGTCTTCGGCAGGCCGCTTTTTGGGTCGCCTTACGCCAAGAACTCTTGACCTCATTCATGAAACAACGCCCCCTCAACTTCCCTATGAACCACTGCGATGCATTCCGCAATCTAACCCCCGCCGAGGATGTAATCTGGGCAGACAGACTAGTGATTTTCTGTGCAGACCTTCTCGAATACTGCTACGGAAGCAGTTATATCCACAACGCAGATCAATCGTCGTATCACCGCCATGACCCCTCTCGCTGGCATGAGCTGCGTAATTATGAACGTGCTTTGACCCTGGCGCTACCCAAGTCTTTCGAGCCAATGTGCTATCGTGAACCAGATAATGAGTCGGCACAAATCTTCCCCGAGATCTGGCACCTTGAGAGCTGTCATGTGACGGGGACGACACATTTGGAACTTGCGCGCATTCTCCTTGTTGCTTTTGATCAAAGTCGACCTAGCTTAGGTCCAGGATCGGTCGCCAGCCGGAGAAAGATGGCAGACACGCTGAAAGCGATTGTTCGACGACTGTGTGGAATTGCTTTGTGTAATCGTCAATCTCCATCGACTTTTATTGAGGCTTTGATGGGGATCACCTTGTGTGGGGAGTACTTTGATGATCGCAGAGAACAGGAAGCTCTGTTGGGAGTTTTAAGGACGATGCATCAGGAGCATGCTTTTCCGACGGGAAAGATAGAGAAGATGTTGCTGGAAGCGTGGGGGTCGGCTTGAGTACGGAATTTGTTGAGACATGGCCGACTAGGCCTGCAAGGTAGGCTGCTAGATGGTAGTTTAAGTGAGCTTGCTATCATGCCTGCGGCTTGCCCGGGTTTGCGCCGGCTCTGGGATCACTGAATATCCCCAGGTTAGATTTCACTATTAATTAATATCAGTTAACACAATAAGTTTTGAACACTCTGCTGCAACATTCTTGACATGGAAACAACTCCGTAATCATACAAAGAAATGTTAGTATATCTGACCATGAGGATTTTAAGATATTTTTATCCGATGTAGGACCACACGATTCACACAGCATATATGTATAGCTTTCGGGATGTGTCATACTGTTAATGAACCTTCTCGAGTTAATAATACCTGCGTCCTCTTACTATGCTTGGTTCTCTTCGCTATTGTCATGAGTCATATTCAATTAGAACCTCATAGTCGGCCATCAAATGAAAGCATTACATGGTTATCGGTCCATTTGTAAGTCAATCTTAACTAAAGCTCGAATACTCCATTGCAATCCCAACTCTTGCCCTGCAGTCTCTTTCTATAATCTAACGACAATGTCTGGAGCCTTACGTTAATCACGGTGCAAGGTCATCGGTCTTGAATATCCATTGAAGCGATATGGGTTATGGGACTACCTGAGCAGATATGAGCAAAAAGTAGGTTAACCCACAAGAACAATGACCCCTTTGTCTTGTAAGGTTTCAGCCCAACTTACCAACCTATAAAGGAACAGTGAATACATGTGTGGGATGAATCTAGCTATTGGATGCCCTCAAGAGTGACCCCGCTAGGAGGTTGAAGTGAATACGTTACATACCCGAATAGGCAGTCATGATGCTACTCATGCGTTATACAAGCCGAGTCGTTGTGAGGGGGCGGCAAAGCACCGGTTATATAGTTCCCCTCTCTGGCATCCAACCTGTGTCTTCTCCTACGTTCAGTGACCCCAGGGCGAATCGACTCCTCTGGGTACGGCCTAAATAAACACCACGTTCAAGCCTGTGGGAAATAGTTCTGGATGGAATTCCATGTCGATTATTATGTATCACATTTCTACTATTGGGCTATGTCGTAGATTAACCAAGACCAACAATACAATCTGACAGTTGGAACATTCACAGTAATGCAAATACCAAGCTAGTAGCAATGAGAAGGAATATTATTTGCTTTAAGCGCAGTAGTCCATTTAAAATTCCATCTCACATAGCGTATCGATGATCAGAATAGATTAATTCTTAAGGCGCACCTCCACATCCGACCCAATCCTCTGTCCCGATTCATCGAACTCAATCTTCTTCCCTGTGATAAGACTCTCCTGCAATGCTGCGCCAATACGGACAGCAGCCACAGCTCCCTCCAACTGCACTGGAAGCTCCGTGTTATCAAGGCAGGCAGCGGTAAACTCGTTCGCCTCGGTGATAAAGGCCTCCCGGAACCGTCCGTAGTAGTGTGGTGGGATCTCTCGACGGATACCCGTCGGCTCATAGATGTTGACAAGGTTCGAGATGGGCTGAGTATTGACGGCCAGTTTACCTTGTGTGCCAATGATTTCGGTGCCTAAGTCGTGTTAGCGTCTCTTAGTATTAGTTCATGAGAAAGCGAGAAGGACTTACTATCTTCCTGTCCAGCAGCCATCATCCGACTGCAGTACAATTGCGCGATTCTGCCGCCGTAGAACTCGACGATACCCAGCGCATTGTCGCGATCATTATACTTCCTCAACTCTGGCGAAACAGCCGTGATACCGATAGCAGTGACGGACTTGACCACAGAGTCTTTGCCGAAGAACCACAACGCAAGATCGATATCGTGGATGGAGCAGTCGACGAAGATACCGCCTGAAAACTGGGCATATTCTACGAAGAAGCCGGAGGGGTCGAGCTTGTCACAGGTCTGGGAGCGGAAAACACTGGGTGTACCGATCAGGCCGTCGTTCATCTTGTTGAAGGCATCCCGGTAGGAGGCGTCGAAGCGGCGGGAGAAACCGCACAGGACTTTTTGGGAGGGGTAGGTCTTGACAGATTCTCTGTAGGCGTCGACGACGGATTGAGACTGTTTTGATATACTGTTGGTAAGTTCGTCCCTTGTTCCTTTCCGCTTTTTCTATCGGGTGGGAAGGGGAGATGAAGACATACCTCGTCGACGTTAATACTCAAGGGCTTTTCACACAGAACGTGCAGTCCACGACGGATGGCCTTAATTGCCTGCTCGGCGTGTACACTGGTAGCCGATGCGATCACAATGGCCTGCAGACCATTCGCCTGCTCCTTTTCAAGCATCTCATCGTAGTCGAGATAGGTCCGGGCATCACCGAGGTTAGCCTTTGCCCAGTCTAACTCGTCTTGCTTCGGGGAAGACGCTGCGACTACTTCAGCCCGGGGAGTGAGGGCATAAAAGTGATGTGCGTGGCGAGCGCCCATGCGGCCGAGGCCAGCGATTGCGACTTTAAGTGTGGGAGGAGACATTGTGTATGTTGGGGTATGATTGAGAATTGATTGATGATTCTTGCTCTGATGGAGGGCTCTGCGGCCCCTTTATGTTTCTCCCACATTTGTTGGAGGCGGGGTATATAGCCATTCATGAGGGATGCTTGCTCTTTGGCGCAGTTCCAGCTCACAATTGGAAGTTGAGCTATTGCAAGAGAGGACTTTTTTGAATCGGGCAATTCTGCGGCGAATCTTCCTCCCCACTCTTTCTCCATGGCTGCTTTTTAGGGCAAGTTTGGTATGTAGCCGGCGGAGAATTGCCCTTTTTAACTTAACAGGCAAGTGTCTGCTGCCAAGCCATGGCCCAGCCAGCCCTAAAAGGCCATTTACCCGGTTATGAGATCGTCATTGACGATGCGCGACACCACATTCTCGTCAGGATGCGGGGAATGATATCGGATAACAAAATAAGAACTGGGAAGCGGGTCGCTCTGGTCGCGTGAACCGAACTCAGTCTCAATTGTGCCGCAGTCACCCAAAGTCAGGGTTATATGAAGAGTGCCGAGAGCGTTGACAAGAATGAGGCCGAACATCTTCGAGACCAGGAAGGCATAAGGGGAATTATGGAATCCTTGCAGATCAATCAAACCCTCGACCGCGAAAGGTTGGTTAATCGAACACGGGCCTTATTCACACATTTAACAACAAAATCAATCCGCATTCACCTTTGATATTTTCGCCCAGATCTCTTCCGTCCAGTCCCAACCCAGCGAAACCACGGCGCCAGGACCCAAAGTCGCCATCGTGCCCGCTAAACCCATGACCACCTTCTACCGCGCAATGGTATAGCCAAATTATTTCAATTGGTAGAATTTGGTTCCAAGCCAAACAAGCCCGTTCGCTATCGCCATCGTTTCATCATATTTGAGGAAAGTCGCAACGCCTTCGGGAAATGAAGAGATCGACAAGTTGTACTCCGGCAAGCCGAGAAAGAACAGGTTGTTCACAGATGAACGCTCTTGAAGTGTGTGCTGAGTGTAGATATATGTCGATTGGGATACTAGAGCATGCGACAGATACATACAGCGAAAGTAGCGCAGATATCTCTTGGAGTTTCGCGTCGACCCTTCTTCCTGATGTGGCTGTCGGGCGGGCAGAGTAGCAAAATTCTCCAAAAGGACGAATGGAGTATGCAAAAAAGGCATGGAAATAGGCGAAATTCCAGATCGCATTAAAATACTGCCGCATAGCAACTGTTTCTGGGAAGAGATTACCGAAGTTTGGGGCATAGTAACCGGCAATCAAGACGGTAGGAGGGAACTCGGCATACCGGGCTTGATCTCGTGGCACCGTTGAGAATTTTGTTGAGCGGGATGCATAGATTACTCGATCATAAAGTACAACAGGTCAAGGAGTCCGACAACCCTGGATTCGGGTGCCGTGCCTAGAACTACCGGTCTATATTTACCTGATCACGTTAGCATACCATCTACAATCTCCCGATAGTCAACCCTTCTTGACGCCTATGGCTCCACGTACAGTGCTGCTTCTGTCCAAGAATGGGTCTTGCGGTAGCCCTCCAGGAGCCAGATTGAATAAACTGGGCCCTGGTCGCCAAGAAGACAGCACTCGCGCATATTACTGAGAATGAGAGCTACTGATCAGTGGGAGGAAACAGGTAATCAAAGGGCTGAAAATCTTGTACAGCATAGGAACGTTATATATCGCGTCTGTGACTCGCAGTACCGCTCCCCGTTACCTACAGCCCAGAACCCTGTTTTGCGGATAGGGAGGACCATTGGGAAGACTTTCGGAAACAAGAAGTTCATTAACGTTAGCATAAGCAAATAGCCCTATCGAAGGAATGCATGGCCATATGCGCTTTACGATAAGGCAGGTTAATTTCGATTCAATCGGACTCTTTGACATATGGCATGGTATCCTACACAGGTCTATGGGGGAAGTGGGAGGAAATTAGGGACTCCACCATCGAGGAGTATCTGGGACCAAGGGCCCGTGAGATAATCGTTCAAACAAGGTAAGAGGTATTGCAAGATTGTTATGTCCTTGAGTGTCGTACCTTACCCAAGGTGGGTCACACCGTCTGTTAGCGTCAAGACCTATTTGGTGCAGATTTTCCCCCCTGCCTTCTGCCAGTCCTGAAGACCAGCACTAAATTAAGGCTATTAGGCCAGGCGGGCCCGCGTACATGAGCTACGTCGAGTCAACCCACTTCTTCATTCAGGAAATTGAACCTGCATTGAGAAGTAGTACATCCTTTTCCTATGTCTAACATGAGCATATTGACAGTCGGGTTTCAATATAAATCAATCGGCAGAGAGTAAAAATACCCATAACGGATCAGTTGTAGTCAGTGCGTCAAAGGTCACCCACATTCTCAGGTCTATATTATTGCTGGGTATAACTCGGATATGGGATTCTATAAGCCATACGGATTTATATATATCTTGGCTGGGTCTTCGCAAGTGGAGTGCGTGGGTACTGTCCTTGTAGTTAAGATCCAAAGTGAATAATCATTCCATTCTACTACTAGTCAGGAGTATTTGCTACTCACCTGACCCCCACGTGCTCAGACAGAGAAAACCCCTGAGAATCGGAGCTGACCAATCAACAAACGGCCCCACTTGCCGCGGGACTCCGACATCACGTGCAGGTACGATCGGTGACCACTAAACTTTATCTCAGCTCGTATTCCGTCTCGCAAAATGCTGACGACGAATCTGATGTGCTTTTGAGACATTACTACATAACACCAACTTCCACAACTTTCCTCATGTCTGTTGGATTTGACGGCGCTGTCACCTAACATGGGGGACCCCTGACCAACGCCAATGCCTTCCGTTCCATTTCCAACCCGTCGGAGCAGTAATTGAACCACAACGAATGTTTCCCGCCACAACAGGAAGTGAAAAGCATAAACAAGGGATTCGAGCTTCCCAATCGCCGGCCTATATACCGCGGAAACCGAAAATTGGGTGAATGCGATGTGGAGGAAATACGATGGGGATGCGGTGACAGGGAAAGGATGGCGTCCAAGGACGCTACGTCCGTTTTATTTGCTTTTTCTAGCCTCCATCATGTTCTTAATGATGGGAGCTGTGGAGCTATTGCGGCGGTCTAGCAATATCAGAGGCGGGCTCGTGTTCTACGACGACACAGATGATATACCGGACCATGTTTCGTTTGCTTATAATTACGTCCCGGTCATCCTAGGGTTGTCTCTTCTGACCCTCTGGTCATTTACCGTATACGATGTGTTCCGTCTGGAGCCATATTTTCAGCTATCCAAAGAACAAGCGTGCCCTGCTGATGTGCTTTCTGCGAATTACAATTTTGGGCCTTTCGTAACGACGCCCATCTTCTCGGCGAGAAGAAAACACTGGGTGGTGCTGCTTGTTTCCCTTGTGAACATCTCAGTGCAGCTATTGCTGCCCGCCATGCTGAGCGCTTTGATGGATGTAGATGAAGTTTCGGTCTTCAATACCGAGACCTTGAGAAGCTGGCCGGAACTATTGGAGGTTGAGAACCAAGCCGAATGGATCTCGTCACAACGCAATATGAGCCTCGATTCCTTTACGCGGACATACTATGGAGAGCTACCGTCACGCCTCGCGGAATTTGCGATACCACCAGTCGAGCTTCCCTTCGACGACGAGGTGACAACAGCCTTGTGGGAACTAAACCATACAGTTTACTGGACCGAGCTCTCATGTTCCGATTCGCGAGTTCACAGCCCATCTACGGGAAATATTATTGTTAGCATGGGGGAACCACCGGGTGAACACTCTAAGGTATCCTACGAACTTGACGGTCTGCAGTTGGCGTTCCTTTCGGGATCGTCGCAGAACTGCACCTTAAGTGCGAACTACAGCGGCATCTTCGACCTGAAAGCTACTTCAATCCAGGCTCGACGCTGGGAGCTCGACGCCCTGCCATGTGCTACAGGAGATCTCTATGGCTTTCTTCTCGACATTAACTCGACGGATATTAGTCAATTAGCCCGGCAGACAAATATCTTTCCCACCCAAAATTCTACGTTCACGCCTAAAGCTGAGTTCTTCACTTGTGGCATGAGATTTTACATGGCGAACGCAGAGATTTCCATGCGGCCAAATGGTTCGGTTGTTGCGATCAACGTTGATGAAGGCTCGGTATCAAGTCTGGATACCTCACGGTTAAATATTCCTGGAATCAAAACATACCTAAACCACGAGGTCTGTCCTAAAGGGAATATAAGCCCTTTTGATAATGGAACTTTGATAAAGCATTCTCTTGACCGATGTGCCTCGGAAATGGGAAATTCTATACCTTCGAGCCTTGGCTCTCAGCAGTTCTCGCAGGCCCCTATCTCAATAGATAGGTTCATGTTTAAAATCCGCAGGGATGTGAAGAGAGGATTTGCTCGCCTGCTGAGCCGCCTTTTCGACACAAATGCTGCGTATACTACCGTGCAGGGTGTTAGGACGACAGATCAAGTGGCTATCGTTGTCATCGACTCACTCGCGTTCATATCAGAGATAATCCTTCTTCTCGGGGGAGCCACTTGTATATTCCTGGCTTTTTTCTATCAGTCCCGCGAAAATATGCTAACGGCGGACCCGGGCTCGATTGCAGCTATGTACAGCATCGTGGCCGATCTTTTCAACCCCGCTGGGGTTCAGGCTTTTGCCCAGTACACAGACCAATTCACCGCACGAGAGCTCAACCGCAAGCTACGTGCTTGGCAATGCTACTGGTATTGTGAACCATCGGGTCGAAAGCTTGGATTCATACCCGGGGAAATCTCGTCGCGCAAACGGAATGGGAG
Source organism: Aspergillus alliaceus (assembly GCF_009176365.1). Classification (NCBI taxonomy): domain Eukaryota; kingdom Fungi; phylum Ascomycota; class Eurotiomycetes; order Eurotiales; family Aspergillaceae; genus Aspergillus; species Aspergillus alliaceus. Next base: position 144,831 of record NW_022474741.1, read on the forward strand.
GGTTTGGTTTAAAAAGCAGATGCGCCGTAACGGACCACGTCCAAATGCACGACTTCATTTTTTATCAACCCCGATATTTGTTGCCGAGCTTCTGGGACTGCTGACGGTCATCTGTAGCATGACAATATTATTCGCCATGGCTTCCAACGATGGCAGGCTAGGGCACCTCTCTGATGCTGCATCTGATCGTTTAAGTTTCGCTTTGGGGATTGTACCATCTATTATTGCGTCTATGATGCGAGCCCTGTTCAATTCGATTTACTTGAATCTCAGTGTCCTGGAGCCATGGATTCACCTCCAAAGGGGGGGATCAGATGCGAGGAGGTCCTTACTCCTAAATATATCGTGTCAAAACCCCATAACTGTCTTTTATCGATCTATTCGTTCGCGCCACTTTGTTTTGAGCCTTGTCTCACTATGTTGCATCATCAACATCGGCCTTCCAGCCGTCCTAGGTACTCTGTTTACGCAAAGCCGCATGGAATCTCCTTGGCCCACCCAAGATGTTAAGCTACGCTATGACGATTCGGTCATTCTTGAATCTAGTATGGTTCCTAACGTCTTTCAATACGGCCCTATCGAATCAGCTATATTAAATGAGGTGCAATGGCTTCCGTGGACTGCTCCTGACTACTCATTCATCCCGTTCTCAGCTGCTACGAATAGTTTGGATCGTACTTACCAAGCGGTGACCCTAGGAATCGGGGCCAATCTAGACTGTCAGAAAATCCCACTTATGCACAACGTTTCTGAGGAAAGGAAACGTGGAGTCTCGAGTAGCCACCCCTTCGCCAGCGCAAGGGATACAGAGCATATGTCTTCTATTCGATCACACCGGAGCGAGGACGGAAGAGACCCGTATTCCATCCAGGCATTAGCGTTATCTGAAAACAAGGGAGACAATGACAATAACGAATTCTTTGTCTTTTCAACCGGGAATTCGAGGTCCAAGGGAGGCCTACAAAGCAGTCAGAAGGAAATTTTCGCTTTGCAATGTCAGCCGGTTGCTAGTATAGACAGGTTCACGGTTGGATTCAGTGCCAATGGCATAATGCAATATTATGTCCCAATGGAAAGTACAATCACGAGCGGGCAATTATTTAACAACGTGACATCAAACCTGGCGAAATACCAACGACAATTTGTCTCGTCGCTCCAGGACGCTTCGGAAAATAGCACAACTGCAGATGGTGCTAAACTGTTCCCCTCCGAATGGCCCGGCACGCTCATCAAACTTGTCTACCAACAGACGAATCCGGAGCTGACATACGTCGACCCGGATCTTCTTATAGATGCAACGACGCGGGTCTACAAATGGCTCTTTGCGACATACTTTTCTTTCTGCAGAGATATGCACCTCAAACCACTACCCAAGCCGATACTCGTCAGCGATGCTAAGGTCCTGCGAGCCACGTGGAGTATCGTCCGGTGTCTCCCACCATTCATAATCGCCCTCGTGATGGTCACACTGATGGCCATTGCACTTGTTCTTGTATTCATAGTACGACAGGGCCAGTTCAAAGGCCCTCGAATACCACGATCCCTTGGCTCAATGTTAGCCTGGCTCGCAGACAGCCCGATTCTTCCAACGTTCTACGGCACCTACCACTGGAGCAATGCTCAACGTCGGGATTACCTGCTGACACTCGATAAAAGATACATTTTCCGGCAGATCACTGCACCATCCGGGGCGCAGAAATGGGCCATAGAGGAGGATCCGGTTGCGAAGGCCACGTGACCGGGCATATGCATGGGTTCTCAAGTAATGTATAATGATATCATGAAGACTGTATATAATAGAGAGTTTAATACGCTATATACCCTCCTAGTCAATTGCTGTTCAAATAACATGATCATGCGCGTATGTATCACTTGGATGTCCACGATTCAATGATGTGCGAGCCTTGTGGAGGTACAGGGGGCCTAGTTTTCCAACCAAAGATGGCAGCTTACCATACACATGCGAAACTTGTTTCAAAGCCTCTTTTCACTGAGCGATCGCCTTGGAATAAGTGCTCAAGACCATGGTGACTCGGTCGTAATTCGTAGCGTCAAGTTCCATTCCCCTTGTACAGAATGGAACCGGTAGATTTGGACAGTTGTCTTCTTGACTCTTAGCTCTGGTATGCCCAAGCGGACACGATCAGTCAATGTGAGCATCCTATCCATCCGAGCTTTTATAAACCTCTCCACATCTGATCGATTGTTTGTGCTGACGGGGAATGCATTCAAGACGACCGTTCTCTTTTGGCCAACTGCTCAAAACACTTTGAGCCACCCGTTAAAAGAACAAGAATATCGTGACCAGGCATGGGCGTGGAGGTTCATAAAATCGTACCATTCCAACTGTGTCACCCAGTCCATCAATGACAATGTAAAAGGTGAGATCCATGGTTGTCAGATCCTTATTTTCCAAAATCAAGTGTTTTGAGATACCTGCCGGGTCGATCTCTCCGCGATTCTGACATACCTGGGCGACGCACTTCAGATAAATTCTCTCGGATTGAGCGAACTGCCAGACGAGTGACTTCGCCAGCAGTCTAAAGGTTGGTAGCATTCCTCAGCTCTTCCCGTGAACATCCTTCGAGAAAGTAAAATCCTGTTAGGATCCTGTGATCTTTTCTCTTGGTGGCTTCCTGCTGGTTGAGATGGTTGATGATTGTGGACGCAAGGAAGCAAGGTCTTTCCGGAGCCTTCACCACCTGCGAATGTGAGGACGGGCACACTATATTGTCCCTTCTCAGAGTGCAGCATGTCTTCGCTCGTCGAAAATCCATTCACCTGCCCCCTTATACGTTGCCTAAGATAGTTCCGATAGCTTGTCTGCCAGAAAGGGTCTGGCTCCCCCCTTTTCTTGATTCATCTTAGCCTCATCAAATGCTAGAGCCTGCAAGACCACCTGTGTCCTGAATTGTTTATCCTTTTCCTTTGCTCCGTCCTGTTCTCTGCAAAAGAGTCCACAAGACCCTGCATCAGAGCGAGATTTGCTTTCGAATTGTTTGCGGCGTCCAAAGCCCGCATAAAGGTCTGTAGAACTACGAGACGGTTCTCTTTATCTACAAGGCTCTCCATCTTAGCCAGCTGGTCTGTCACGCCGTTATCCTGCAGGAACAATACCTTAACCCCCTGCAAGTAGATTTTTCCTTTTTGAGCGCAGCCTGACTGTTTGATCGCAAATCTCCACAAATAGAAGCAGATGCTGGCACACGACTTTACTTAATTTTGCGTCCATCCCCTATGAATGTGGTATTCTAAGTGGCTCAAGTATTATTCGGTGCATCTCTCCAACAGCCCCGCCAACCCCTTAGAAAATTCCTTGATACCCCTGCCATGCTTGAGTGACAAAGTTGAGCGCATTTAAGCATAGCTCTGACGGCCCAAATGCCTTTCCAACCGTTAAATTGTCTTCTTCTTGACCACTCTTCGGATGGGAGGGATCTTACCTTGGAGGCAGCGCCCGCGGCGATGCTACCCACCGTTTGAATGAACTGCAGTGTTCGGTTGAATGTGTCCTTAATGGCTTGCAACGTCCATGAAAACACCTTGTCGGTTCGCTATGCCTCCCCCGGGTGCGACAGCACGCCGTTCACGTCGAGTGGTTTAATCCTGCGGCAGTCCCCACTGGGCTAGCTCTAGCACTCGACTTTGAACACGAGCCCATATTTGTGACAGTTTCCTGTTCGTTGCGGGGTCGAGCCCTTGCGGTACAAAACTTGAAGTCTCGGTGAAGACCGTTGTCACCATGTTTGAATGTTCACGCGGTGTGATATAATCGTGTGAAGTTTCCGGAAGTGCAGACAATGTCTTGGATCAACACTCCAATGTCTTCAAAGCAAACAGAAATTGTGCCCTTGGACAGTGCGCACGGAAACTGACGTGTTAAGGGGAGCTCGTCAAATATCAGATCTGGAGAGGTTCGGGAGTCAATATGCTAAATGCCTGCAGATCGATCCAGATAGGCGGCCATTGACGGGTCATTAAGCATGATTATTGGCTCCAGCATCGTGGCTAAGCTGACGGCGGGAGCTTCAAAGAAAAAAAAATTCCAATTAGCCCGGAAACGAAAGGCGACGATTGTTTGCTTTCTTTTCCTCTGCCATCTGGCATCACTTGCAGCGCTGGACCGTCGATCGCTATTTGAAGATCTCGGTATTCTGTCCATAGTTAACCTAGAGATTGCGGGGCTGTCGAATTCATTCATTTACTACTGTGGTTGCCAATGTGGCCGGGCACTATCTTCTCAGCAATATGAATTTCTATCTTCATCGAGACGTGTTTGAAACCATCCGTAGTCGTGACCATGCTTCTTCAACCTGGACTGGAACCTCTACATGAGGGATAAAACCTTTTCCCCTCGGCCCATATCCATTCTCATCATCCCTCAGTCTGGGGATCTCCCCCAATATTAGTTCCAAGAATCGCTCCTGCGGCCACAAAGCCACTCCTAGTAATGAATCCTGATATTCCAACTTGCCATCCTCTGACTTGTGCAAGTGCGGGACGAATGCCGGATAACTTATGAAAGATGGAGGTGGCAGCATATCCCCATAGGCCTTTTGAAAAGAAGCTTTCGTGCGCAACATCATAGTAGGATCTTGAATAATAATGCAGGTCTTAAGCGCTTGGAATCCCGCTTCAGCAAGGACTTTTCGACTCAGCGAGGCATTTAGACCACAGTTGGTAGATTGATCCTCGACCAATATCTTACAACCTCCCTCGGTAATCGTCGATCGATCGAAAAAAGTATCCAAGATCTTCTCCAAGATACGAGCTTCGGGAAGACGGTAGACATCTTTTGCTATCCGGGAAAAGCGAGGGTGTTGTGCGACAGCATCGTACATGAATGTGGTGGAGTGACCGACACCACCACAGAGAACGAGACATTTGCTCAAGGATGGTCGCTCTTGTAGTACCTGAAACAAATGTTCGGCTTGGTAAAGGATCGCCGACGCGCAGATGACAAGGCAGTCGACCGAGGGAGATGATGCTAGGTCTTGCACCTCCTGGTCGCTAAGATATTCGGCCAAGATATTGATATCTTGAGCTGTATTTGCTTGTGATAGCATATCTTGGTAACTGAAAAGAGCGGTCCTTGTTGGTTTCTTATAAAGTTTACTTTTCTTTATCTCAGCTTGGAGTTTCTCGCAGGAGAGTGAAGGATGATTTTGACGCTTTTTATATGGACATTGGCCTGGTGGGACAGCATTCCAAATATAGAGCGGGGTGGGTCTTCGTTTCCACCGGATCAAATTACTCCTTTGGTCACGGGGTCCTCTTTACCCTATTACAATTGCTCTACTTGACATCTTCATGGTTCTATATTCGATTATACACTAATGATGTGTTAGAAGATAGTTCCTGCAAATATATAGACGACTGTGTAGGCATGCAGGAAGAAAGTTATATAGCAACCACCCCCGGAGCGTGCCGAATCTACATCCTTTCCGCACAGCACTCCTGCCCTTTCAGATTGTAATTGACATGTCCCGATCATTTGATAAAGGCCTAAGACGCTACTGTCATACTTAGTTTGCATCAACGGAGCGAGATAGCCGAATATAGTACTCTACCCGGCCCCAATCAACGGTTCACCAGTCCATCTTGGTCGTATTCGTACCGTGCCTCCAGATCCTATAGCACAGTCAGTGAGGAAAATTGCCAATAAATAACTAAACTTACCCAATACTGATTAAACCCAACTCCCTCACACACATCCGAATACCCGAGAATAACAGGCGGTGCCGTGTCCTCAACCATGCTCCGTTTCAGCCCTTCCAGCGCATCCCGAATACTGTTCAGCCTGGCCGCGACCAAGGTCCACGGATATGCTACCGCTGCGAAACCCAGTTGCGCAAGCTCCTTGGCAGAGAGATTCTCTGTCTTGCCCTCTTCAATAATATTAGCCAGCATGGGCATATCCAACTCCTCCACGCATCGTCTCATGGACTCTCGATCAGGCAAAGCTTCCACAAACACCGCATCAGCGCCTAAACGCTTGAACTCTCTCGCCCGCGCCATTGCTTCCTCCCATCCATGTATCAAGGCGTCAGTCCTAGCCAGGATAAAGATATCCCGTCCCTCATTCCTCGCATCACAGGCAGCCCGGATCCGAGCGTAGGCCTCACCACGCGAAACCACAGACTTCCCCTTTGTATGCCCGCATCCTGTCTATCATCAGTACTCATAATATAATAGATAGTAAGGATAAGCCTCACGTTTAGGCCAAGTCTGATCCTCAATCATCACCCCCGCTGCTCCTGCTGCTGCAAATGACTCTACCGTCCTCCGTACATTCATCGGACTTCCGTACCCCGTATCCCCATCGACCATCACTGGAAGAGTGGTTACTCGGACTGTTTCTTGGACCTTGGAGCACATCTCTTCCATCGCAATATACCCCGTATCAGGTAGTCCGTAGGAGCTGGAGACTGCGAACCCCGATAGAAATAGCATCGGGAACCCCGCTTCTTCAATGAGTCGTGATGATAGCCCGTCATAGCTACATGGAAACGCGAGAATCTTGGAGGGATCGCGATGCGACTCTAACATCATTGTGCGGAGACGGGATGCTTGGGTGGAGGGGATGCAGCCTCGGACATTGGGGATGGTGAGGGAAATGCTGCGGATTGTTCCATCTATTGATTGAGGTGGGGACGATGAATTGGTGAATGTGAAGGGGTATGGAGTGCTTGATTGAGGCATTGTGGTTTATTTTACTTGGTTTATTTGGGGGGGGGTTGTTGGTTAGGGTTTTTTGATAGATGGTTGATGTTGTGGTGTTTTTATGGAGGGGTTGAGGGGCTGTGGTTTCTGTGCCAAGAGATCTATATCTTCCTGATGATCTGCGATACAACTTCTGGCTATATATGTCAGACAATGAGGCACCCCCGACCTTGCTTTCATAATTACAATCTTACTTTTGGAACTAAAGAGATGGATTGTTAGATATATAGGCAAAATGTGTGTACATAAGTTATAAGCCAAGGTTCTCCCCACGTGACACGCCCTTTGACGATATGCGATACACCACATTAATATGCGTCTCTCTATCTCATCCTGACTATGGCTGCTTCTCATAGTCGGATAATGGTCCCCAATAACCCACATATCCTAGCCATCATCGTGGGCGGGAAACGTGGTTCAAGAGAATATCTTGCTCTTACCTTTAAACCTTCGCGTGGACCTCTCTGGCTATATAAAGAAAGATTTATTGGAGACGTCATACCTTCTAGCGTACTAAAGATACTTGCTAAGATAATCCTTGATGATCTAGATTATCTTCAATCCGAATGCCATATCATTCATACATGCATGTTGTCACCCCAAGAGTTTCTTGCAGTAGGAGCAGACCACATTAATAATCCCCAGACCTCAAACCAGACAATGGAATGGTGAAAACGAGGACCAGTTGATCCTACACAAATCTGCCAAAGATGAATATGAGAGCCTTCTCTCGCAGAAGATTTGCTCTTATGGCTGCACGATTTACCTGTCTCGAAATAATTATGGGCTCCCCTAGAAGACAACTAGAGTCATCAGAATTACGAGTTTGACCTTTCTGTCTACGGCGATAGAGTCAAGCCGAGATCTATCGCGCCCCGGAGGTCGTCCTGGACGCGGAGTATTCATACAGCGCCGATATCTGGAGTATGGGGGTCGTGGCACGTTCCGGTGCCTTTTCATTAAGTCACAGTCCAAGAGTATATTGAGCAGAGCCATCTCGCACACATTACTGTCCTGCTAGGTCCTCCTACCAAAGATCTTTTGGATAGGAGAGAAAGAACTGGACTTTTCTAGAAATCGGACGGTAAGAGCTCTATTACCTTGTCCTCGTAGAGATCGGTTACTGAATTTAGTAGGAAGCATCGCAGACTTCAAATTTGAGAATTTAATCAGCAATATATACGGAGAGGACAAGGTGACGCTCATGAGATTTGTCAAAAAAGCTAATTAAATGGAACCTAAAAGCTCCAAGTCCCTTGGCTTTCGGCAGACTTTGATGAGAATTGAGCTGGGGAGCCCAATGTGTCTTTTCCGTCCTTCACAGATGTCATTTGGGGGAACACGTAAGTCAATACTGTGTAATAACCGATGTTCTAAAGCAGGAGCTCATATCCATGATCAGGCAGCGCTATGTACCATTCGAACTTCAAGAATATGCATAGATTATGGATGTGTACATCAAAAGCGTGGGTTACCCCAGCTTGGCCGATTCTGGTTCTAAAACAACTTAGGAGTCAGTGAGATGGAATCTGTCAATTTCATGCCGTATTAAAGATTCTCTCTACAAGGCTCACTGTAGCCCCCTGGTCCGTTATCTGCGCTGTGTATTACTGGGCAGGGCCGGCTAATTTGCACCGTTTTGATAGCTTAGCGTAGTGCAGATCACAGCCATTATCGACTATTCCGGTGTTTTGGGTTGATACAAAGTATAGCCACAACAAATATCCGGATGCGCCGGTTTCTCCAGAGCCGATTTGAACGTCCACCATGTCTTAGTGGTTCCCTCGCCTTCTTTTGTTCATTCCTGGTCTTGTTCTTAGACCTAATGCCAAATATTCACTCCAGTGTGTTTTTCAGTCCCGCACGGACCTCCTTATCTGGGAAGAAGCTTGCACACCCCCCCCCCCCCCCTCCCCCACTCCCAAAACGTTGCAAATGGAGCAAAGTCAGTTCTCGAACGAGTCATTCGGTGGAGAAACAGTCTAAACAGCAGCGTAGGGTAGACTAGGAGATATCCCGGAGAATTGGGAATGCTCTTTCTTCTTCAGACCCCACCTTGTCTTAGATTTGTGGGTATTATTGGGCAACGTAAGAACGGTTTCGAGCTTCATCTGGACCCACCCGCTCCCTAATTTCTCTCCCGGTAGTCTCTCCGTTACGCTCTGGACTGGTTGAGGTTTAGCCGCTATGGACGAGTATTTATATCCAGTCAGGGTTTCCTGACGCTTTCGGCTGTTAGGTTTTAAAAGCATATTGTCAAACTCATCCGTTTTCCTTATCATATCTTTTCAATTGACAATCTCTTTGCCCTTCATGAAGCTCTTATCCGCTAGCATTGGTGCTCTCTTGGCACTTGCACAGCTAGGCGCCTCCCAGAAAATCGTTGGCGCTGCGCAAGGTTTTGCTTCTGGCGTAACTGGTGGAGGTAGCGCTGAACCCCAGACTCCGAGAGATATCAACGAGCTCAAGGCGTGGCTTACTGACGACACCCCGCGTGTGATTGTTCTTTCCAAGGAATACGACTATACGAAAACCGAGGGCACGGATAGTGGAAATGTTTGTGCTAGCTGGGGTACAGGCCCCAAATGTCAGAAGATTATCCAAAAGGACTGTGGCAGCTCTCCTTCATCCACTGGAACCTGGTACAAGGCGGCCAAAACCCCCATTGATGTCGCCTCCCACAAGACGATCCTTGGTGTGGGTAATAAGGGTATCATCAAGGGCAAGGGTCTGAGGTTCCGTGGCGGTGCTTCCAACATCATCGTGCAAAACATCCAGATCACTGATTTGAACCCTGAGTATGTGTGGGGTGGCGATGCCATCTCTTTCGATGGTGCTGATCTGGTTTGGATTGATCATGTTACGGTATGTTCGATTAAGTGTCCCTCTTCGGAGACAACTGCTGATAGGATATAGACTGCCCGCACTGGACGCCAGCACTACGTATTTGGCTTCAACACTAGCACCCGCGTGACTCTTTCCAACAACTTTATCAACGGTGAAAGCCCCTACTCCACCGGCTGCAACGGATACCACTATTGGACATTTGAAATGGTCGGCGAAGGCGACCAGATTACCTTGCAGAACAACTACATCTACCGCACTGCTGGCCGCAGTCCTGCTCTCAGTGGAGGTACCCTCTTGCACGCCGTGAACAATGTCTGGGAGGGCAACAACGGCCACGCACTCGAGGGAGGAGAGGCAACTGCCAAGGGCATCTTCGAGGGCAACGCTTGGGTCGACGTCAACAGCATCGTCGCAGACTACAAGGGCAAGGCTTTCACCTCCCCTGATGCCTCAACCAACAAGAAGTGCAGCGCGGCCCTAGGTCGTGCGTGTGAAGTCAATGTTTTCCCCAACTCCGGCAAGCTTTCTCCTCTCACGGATACCTCGTTCTTCTCGGATTTCAAGGGTCTCAAGATTGCGCCTGCTACTTCGGCTGCTGAGGCGCAGACTAATGTCCCCAAGAACGCGGGCGCGGGCAAGATTTAATTTCTTTCTTTCTTTTATATATAAATATATATTTGGACGCATATGTTGGATACTTTGTTGTACGATTAATTATTTCTGGCCCCAATGCACTTCAAAGTTAATAGAATGTCGTTGCTCAAGGAATAGCTCAAGGAGGGATTCGACGCTAAGGATTCCCCTTGGTGTAATGTCTAGATGCTAGATATTTCTGTATACGATTCATAAAGAAATTATCCAGCATTCAACCCTAACGTGTAATTCTAAGCTCCTCTAAAAACACAAGAAATTACTATACTGAACTCTAATACCATGAGAGATGACTTCTGGAAGTGTAATCAATGTCATATGAGCAAAGGCTCTCTTATCCTTATCCGTTGCCTTCAAGATCACCTCTCAACAACCCAGGGTCATGGTGGAGGATGTCTTACCGATAGAAAGGTTTTACGTGGTTCTTTACCTTTAGGGTTAAGCTTGTTTTAACATGAAACAAGCAAGCTTACGGTTAATTGAGTCGGAACTTATGTACCGGAGTCCTTCTCTGGAGCCCGGTCCCCAGAGCGAGGGAGATATAAATAACCCTAGATTGAATATATAGACGGTTACATGCCTATTACTTCATTCTTGATTTATTTCCAGTTTGATTATAAAAGGAGAATTGCTATTTCAATAAGAATAACCCTAATCAACTTCCGCATATCTGTTTATCAGACTATGACTAGTTCAGGTCGGCGACGTATATTTAAATTTTCTTTTTGGCTTCTTAAAGAGCTAAGGCGTCATTGACGCCAAGTTTCGTAAATGTATACGCCAACTTTTCTAATTGATTGTGACAACTTATAGTATTCAGCTTGAGCCATTCATCCCCAAGAAAATCATGACAAAGTTGATAAGGAGTTATAAAGCATTATAGCAATATCGATTAATTGTACGATCCTGTTTTCGGGGGCGATCATCCAGAAGCCAAGTACTCTAGACCGCTTCGTCTAGCTCCTAGTCACCACCAAATACTTCCGACCCCATTGTCATCGAGTCCTCTAGTTGAAGGCTAAAGGCGTTCATTCAGGCTTATTCATTGCGGCCATAATGTTGTCTGCGATATGTGCAGCAATCCTATTGTTGGTCAATACCACATTTACAAGGATCAGGGCGAGGAGTAGAGTAGCTGTTACAAACCTAAAGACATGCCTATGGATGGCACAGACCGATAGACATCCCACTGCTCCGCCGTACATGGCCCATTGATTAGGAGGAGCATGGAAATAATAAGAAAGTATAGTAGGTGTAGTTAGAGTTTTGGGATTAGGAAATTTTTTTATGAGGGTACCAGGATAATCTGTTCTGGAATAATGAGTCAACACCACATCCTTCAGGAATACCCCATACCTCGTAGGGTAGAAGACAGCTGATCTTATCCTGTAACCGGGTAAAGCACAGGCCTAATATGGTTGTTTGAGATTCTCTCTGTCAGACAGGGTAATATCTCTCAGGATGGTATGTTGGCAGCCTTCTTTAGTGCTACCGATGAATCTATTAGCTGAATACCGAATTACGGAGTAATTTTGATCGATCTTCATCACGATGAGGACATTATTAGTACTCCACGAGTCGGGTCGGTACAAGCTGGCCATAATAAAGGCGAGACGCAAATGCTGTCACTGCTTGGGCTTTTCAACCGCCATAGCTCCCGCAGGCGTATTGTGAGTTGGTCGAGTGCGAATGGAAGATCACATTACCTTATCGAATATTTTAATTCAGGGTCAAATATCTATTCAGTATAAATCGGACTCATTGAATATTTATACTATTTCGGCAAAGCATGATACTAAATTACCAGATTCCGTGCGTATTAGAGACAGACATAATTAACTGACAATCCATCTCATAATCTATATCATTATATATATGTTCCGGACATCGTCCAGAGATGACAATAATATACATCCCTATTAACCCAACTCTCTATCACCCAACGCGGCAACGTTTTACAGAGCCGAGTCAGTGACGTTAAGGGTAACATCCCTAAACGTACATCCCTTCGTCGGATACAGACGAGCATACGACCCATCCAAGACAGAAGCAACAAACTGCAACGACCTAGCATGCCCATTAATACTCTCCGCCGAATGCCCGCCGACAGTATTCCGCTCATACAGAATATTCACCCCGACACCACAATACCTCTTTAACAACGCATCCGTATCACCGACCGGACTAACCTGATCATGAATAGCCTTATACGCATAGATCGGGAGCTGAGGCACACCATGATACCCCATGTACCCGTCCCTATTCAGAGCGTGCTGCACAACAGGAGCCTTGAAGGTATCGCTGCCGTTGACAAAGTATTTGTACACATCTTGGCCGGCGAAAAAGACCTCCGCTTGGGAGAGAGTCATGTTTTGTGCCGAGAGGAAGGCAGAGCGATTGTAGTTTCCCTGTGGGTTTAATTGGCTAACCAGGAACTTGTACGTGGCTGGATATTGGCTCGCCAGGCCTAGGACCGCTTCGGGGATGAGCCCTGCGCTGAGCGTGCCGGTCACGCTGTCCATGACGTTTGTGATATTGGGGGTGAGACCGCCGAGGGCGGCACCCGCGAGCCTGAGTTCGGGGGCGTATTGGCCCTGTAACTCAGTGGCCCATTCGCTGGCGAGTGCACCGCCAGAGTAGCCCCATAATGCTGTGCGGGAAGATGAAGCTTTGATGTTGAAGGCGGTGACGTTGGAGTATAGGATGCTCCGGATGGAGTCAAGGGTGCTGTGGCCAGATTGCACACCTGCTGTGAAGGAGGCGAGAGGGCCTTCATAGTCGGGGACATTGACGTGCCAACCCTGACTCAGCGCGAGGGAGATGTCTATGGGAGGAGAGGAGTACATGGCGTAGCTTGGGCTGGCGTTGATGTCATGAGAATCATATGCTATTTGGTAGGACAGCAGGGAGGACATGTTGCCATGGTGAGGCTTGGAGGGGATGAAGAGGGTGGTCACAGCCCAGGAGGGGTGATACTGGCTGTCCGTGGTGCGGTATACAATGTTATAGACTACAGAAGCATTGCCGACCAGCGCTGTGAGATTACCCGGCGCGGGACGTAGACGAAGGATAGTCCCTGGTGGTGTAGTCTCGTAGCCATGGGGAGCGCTATAGAAAGGGTCTTCGCTAGGAGGGCGAACCACGGAAGTTGGGCTGGTGGTAGGCAGCCCAGAGACGAGTGAGAGTAGACTCCCAACAAGAGGGAGGAGGCGGGCGGGGGAGATCATGGTGTGGAGAGCGGGAGGTGGTGAGGATGAAAAGAATATTCGGATGACTATGGGGCACTCATTGTTTATGTAGGGTGGTTGTGAACGACGTATCCCCGTAATGCACTAGTAGAGGAATATAGTGCATGTTGGGCGTGCAGAACAGTCGATCGCGTGCCTATGGGAGAGCAGCAAACCTTCAAATCTTTGTGTTGGTGGAGAAATTGTCCGGAAGGCCCGGATCATAGATGCTTGTCGGAGTTTAGCATGTCCTCTGGGTGGGTCTGCTAGGTGCTGAAGCCGATCGTGCGATTGATCCTTGATCTGGGACTTGGGGCTTCGGGCTTCCCGTGACTCCACTCCAGGCAGAAGTTGATGCCTCGCTTAAATTCAATGCCATTGTCCTAGCTGCTAAATGGATGTATACCCCACCTTGCACACTTGGATGTAACGATATCAGTCTCCACTGTCGAATAGACTGGAACAGACCTGGGAAGCTACCTCAAAGGTCACTAGATTTCCCGGTCGCCCAAGGTAAGTCAAGTCCTAAGTGGTACTTGGAGAATCGCCTCGAGCAGCTATATAGACACCCTTCTCATTGATTAAAGTCAAGGAATGATGTGGAAGACTAGCAGTCACAGTCTGATATCGCCTGTACAGATGATACATCTTCCTGCCATCACCTGATATACTCGAGCTTTTGTTCATTTGCTTCGCCATCCATCTCAGATGGGATAGGTTCGCTCGAATCGGTCCCCAGGTCCTCCCTACTTACCACGGTCTCCAGCCATTCATGACTTCAAAGTGCGTTTTCTTCTGTCCCGATAGCTTCCGTGAAAAATGTCCACGAGAATAGATTTCGTGTAGTAAGCTCAGAAAGCCGTTCATTACGAACTCGGCCATACCATCGACGTGGCAGTTGTACTGGTCCTTTTTATCCGGGCGCAAATAGTCAAGAGTTGCTTGTGGGCAACGATTTAACAGATCTCGGAAGAAGACAGACAACGGTACAGCCTCGAGCAGAGGGTTCCTATACGTGTCTGATAAAGTGTCTGTCAAAAACAAGAAATGGAATTCACATTCCCGTGATATTGTGTTCTGGTCACCGATTCGTTGTGTTTTGATATAATGATGATTGGAGGATCCATAAACGATTAAGATGATGTAGTCCAAATTATCACTTCTAGGTACACAGTTGGTGAAAAGGATCGACATACTTGAATTATTCGTGGTAAAAGGCCTGTAATTGTTGCACCTAGCCATAGCGAAGCGAGGGTTGGCCGTCGTTCAGACATAGCCCAAATGACAGGCGATGGCTGCTTCAGCTCAAAAAGAACAGAAGTCATTTCTTCCATTGCAGGATCTAGCCACTCACTGGCCAAATTGCAAGGGATACCCTGCTCCCAGAAGCCTCCAAACAGGCACGAGACAAAAGGCCCGACGTACTGGAGAGGGCCATATACTGGGGAATCTCAGCAAAGGTTGGTACCTGATTGGAGTATATTAACTCGCGTTTTGGTGCAAAGCCATGTCCTTTGGTGGGCTGAGGTAAAGTAATAGAAGCACCGAACCGATTATGCATTGGCAATGCCATGGTAGTTGCCAGTGCACAAATCGATTGGTCCAAAGCATCATATCGTCAGGGGCAAGTTAAGAAGGTACATTTGTGCTTGTGCTGACGATGGGGGATCAAAAACAGCAAGTGAAGATGACAATCTTGCATGGTGGTATACCCTGACAGGGCTATTATATAAATGGCATTCCCACGGTGGAAAGTAAGTTTTATGTTCGCGAGCAAGAGTGGCTTGCCAGCCACGCCCACCTGCGAGAACTGCGTCCCATCATCTCACCTCAGCTAGTTCATTGCATTCGATATCTAACTCAAAGAACTCGTCGGTAATGGTTTCGTAGTATGTACTCCAGCGCTGTATTACCAGTATAAATAATCTTATCTTTTTTGTTGTGCCACGAAGTTCTATCAATCGTGCTGAAAGAATGTAAGACCAGCTAAGCACGAACAGGGAGAGATAGTTGCAACTGGTTTGCGAGTGGTTGAAATCTAGGCCATTCGGAAAAGTAATCATCCCGATAGATTGAAAGCCCTCGGGCAGGACTCTCCGATATCAACTTTTCGCACTAATGTCTTCTTGATAGGAGGTAGCTCGCAAACAGGGCTCAACACTTCATCCTCCGATGAAACCGTCCAGGTCGAGTAGCTCTCCAGAGACAATAAGGTTTCCCCAATACTCTCCGTGGCTTGAGAGGATGCCGGAACTGATGGGGACTGATTAAGAAGCGATTTGACCTTCCCGCAACAGTATAGTAGGTGGGTCAAAGTCCAAGCCGAAGAAAGTAGCGCGCGCCATGTCGACCGAGAACGAGCTGAGACTTGAAAAGAAAGAAAGGGAGAGGACGCAGTGAATTATGATTACTGTGTCACATGATAGAATATGTAGGACTCAACATAGCTGTCAAGACGGTGAAATTATTCGTCCAGGAATGATGTGCAGCCAGCCTCGGTATCGGCAAGAGAGATATTCCGTCTATGCCTGATACCTCAGGCCAGAAAGTGTACACCGCCCTTTAATTGACCTGGCAGAACAGCGGAGGTCAAATTCTGTCTTCATGGCTGCATGTAGCCAGTTGTATGGATTATAATTTTTTTTTTTGGTGTTCTTTCTACTCATTTATAGTATATACCTCTACCCTTTCTTGTAAATACGCTGAGTAGTTAGGTTCACGCCTGTGTTGAGCTATACACTACCTGTTTCTCCATCTACGTTTAGCATATTTTAACCTCGCTTTTGTATACTCGGTATATCGAACTCTAGATATTGACATCCAATTCCTACTCTATTCTGACTACTTAGTTCTAGCTCGCTTGATTACTATAATACATTGTACAGCTGATACATCCACTTGTGTTGACATATTTTGCCCCAGGGCTCTCTCTTTCCCCCCTGACAATCTCTTGAACAAACAGGAAACAACAGGATATTTTGTACATCAGACGGCACAGGGAGTATTACCTTTTCCCTATGTATTAGATTTTCCAGTTAAGTAGGGGGGCTCAGTAACCCCATAGATATGCTAACAAAGTTCAAATATGAAAGCTTGCTGAGCAACATCAGCAGCGGGGACTAGGCAATGTCTATTAAATTCGCGAATAGAAAATTCAACGGCGTCTAGAAGAATGAAATACTACAAAAGAATTGCTTCAGGGCCTTGGCTTCCGGAGAAGCATGATCCGGATTGTCTTTTATTTCCATTTGGGCCTCAGGCTGTCTGATTGCGCTTCGCATGATGTGTCATGAGAAAGATAAAGGGATGACAAAAGTCACTGAATGAAAGCTTACTTATCCTTTGGATAGCCTCTTTCCATATCTGGGAATCTAGCAACAAGCAAGGTCAGTTATGAGCCGGGTTTCGCCGGCATGGCAATCCAAGAGCCTAGTGTAACCGGTGTTTTTGCAAGATCCTTTCTGTCACCTCTTCTTAGGAGAGCCCGATGGGAATATGCTGAATAACTTGACGACAGATTGAAATAATCACGAAGATGCTTATAGGCCAATCACTGCCATTGGTATGGGGAACCGCCGATTTACAATACGCCTCACCCTTTTAAAGAGAATAGTAGACGATGGAATTCTGAGGTCTGAGCATCTGCGCGACTTTCTTCTACGGAGGGTCTAAAGCCTAACGGATAGTGCATATAGCTTGTGGATACTGATTATAATTCTTGTGGGAATTTTATGGAGATATTGCCTTTCAAAATATAGACTTTGGTGTACAAAAATCTTCACGAAGCAAATGTGTGATGTCATGAATATCAGGAAATACGCGGCGCCGTGGGCCAAGGGAAAAATAGGCGGATCGTTAGAACGCGGCGGCTATCGTAGGCTATCCACTAGCAGGATCCGCACTGTCTGGCCAGAACGCCCATAGCCAAGTCCAAGCTTGCATTGTGGGCAAGGGCTTTTTTCTTTACTGTGAGCACGTCAGATAGGGATTGTTAGGGCTGACTTACTACAGACATCAAAGTGGCGACGATGCCATGCTGTGATTGCGTTTATCGACGTGTACGATACGCATATACGGATGATATGTTGTCGCCGTAAGGAAGATTTACCAGTGATGGCGATTATTACGATTTGGTCCTCCAATCCTTCGAGAACAGTGTTTCCCGCATATCGGCAGTCAACCAGGGCTGTGCAACGGGATGGCGATTCTTTGAACCTAGATACATACCGAAGAGTTTCCTTTCCTACAGTCAGTTGCGGTACGAATGCTCATAGGCGGTTGTCTGAGATGTCAGCACGCGAGGGTTAAGTTGGTTCCGGGTTTTCGGGTAAGTTGAAGTCTCAGCGTCTCCAACTACATTGAGTTTAATAGCCTCCTCGCCATTGTCGCGTGATTTCCCGGTTTGAATTTTTCGCCGAGAATCCGCTTAGAGAAACTGAATGGGTGCCAGAAAGCACGCGTGGAGGTTGGAGTGAAGGAAGACCGAATGGGTGGGACGTTGACTGCGAGTGGACCTCCCCATAGGGAATTGAGGTCTGATTCGGCAAGTATAGTGTGTTGACCTAATGCCTGAGTGTCTAGAATTGTGTGGTTAGTGACCCTAGTATTTTAGCGCGATCATGGCATGAAAGACCATTGTCTGGATGAATGTGGCGCTTGGCACTCTGAGTCTTTTCTGGAGAGTTCATGAAGGTGCGCTGGCAAATATGTTTCTTTTTTGACTTGAAACAACTCATATCTATGAACTACAAATTTGGTCTTATCTGTAACGTTTCCGCCGGTCAACATTTCCTCTGGGGTTGCTGTGAGAAATGTGCTGGAAAGGTGGCCCGAGACTAGTCAACACAAACCCTAATGAAGACGTAACACACAACACTTTGGCTTACCATTTACAGGGCAAACAGCTGAATTATCCATGGTTTGGCTGACACTAACTTGCTACTACGAATGCCACCCAGTGTTGCAATTGTAATGGATTGTAATACTATTGGCTGTTCCAGAGAACCACCTGGATTAGTCATTAAAAACCACTGGCCACTGGATGCCCTGCCCCTGGCCCATACTTGAAATTCCATGGTTCGAAACTGATAGTAAATTTAGGTCATGGTAAGGGGTTTCACATTTTCTCTGCGATATCCAAACGAGAGTCGAGAAGGGAAAATATCCTAGAGAGGAAAGTTTTAGATGTAGATGGTATCATGATGTAGAAGATATGTATGCACTAGGGTTACAACAAAATCTAATCGGAAACTCGACGGTGGAATGACCTAAATGACTAGCTCAATCGTTAACAAAACAGATACCACTAGTTGTGGAGATAGCTCCACAAGTCTTGGGTGATGGGTAATGAATAGTCTTTCACAAGAATTTGCTGTCTCAGCTTGCCGAGGACCAGCTCTGACTGACTGAATTCCCCTGCTTGACCCGCTTTTGCGGGCCTGGCCGAGAATTGTCAATGAATTTGTCGCTCTTTGTCTGTGCCCGTCACTTTCGGTTTTCTTTATGTTGTTTAGTTGATGGGTAGTTGGTCAGCTTTACAGCCAGCCCGCTACCACGGCGTGGCCACTTGTGGGTGTTTATAGAAATGCAGAACTGTGATAGCAGACAATAATTAAGCGAGCGATGATATAGACGAAGGTAGCAAGTGCTCTCGTGCAGAGATTGCAACGCCTGTACGTTGCCCCTAAATTCTGTTCTTAGGGTCCCACCAGAGCCACTATTCTTGACACTCAATACAGTGTGGCCAATGGTATTGATCCGTTCTAACATCCAGGAACAGTACACCGTTCCATCAATATAGAAGCCACAGTGGGTACCCTAAAATGTTGCAGCAACCAATTGCGGTGCTTTTGTTCCAGGCTAAGGACTGTCTTCTTGTGATTCCACCCTTCTGTCCACTCACCTGCCTTTCGTCCCTTGACCTCCAAGATCCATTGACAATATATCCATGGCAAACCCGTCAAAGGCACCATGCTGACACACCGTTTGTGTCTCCATCTGCCGTCGTCAGCATGTGGAAGATCCATTAGAGGACCATGGATGTTCGAAACCGTGCTTGAGATGTGGGGGTTTGGTAGAGAGCATAGTAAAAGATTTTATCCCCGAAGGCTATATAGAGGGGGCCAATGCCCATGTCGAGGGGCTGGACTTGATCTTTGTTTCATCCTCATCTGCATTTGTTGTTTGCCTCCAACTACCCACATTCCTTATCCAGGACACTCATTTACACCCGTTGTAACAAGATTCACTTCGTGACGTCTTTGATCCTTGCCAATCGCTTGACGCGAAGTCCATTCCTTCAATCAAAATGCAGTTCACCAAGTCCCTCCTGCTGCTGGCAGCTCTCACCACCGGCTCCCTTGCCCTCCCGCAAGGCCACGCAAGACGCCAGGCATCCTCCGCCACTGTCTCCTCCACACCCTCTTCATCTGGCTCCTCCACCAGTTCTTCCGGCGGGTCTTGGACCGCTACCCCTGCCAGTGGATCCTACTCGACTGCCGGTTTTGGCTCCTCCACCGCCAACAGCGGCAGCGATATCACCTACGCCGGCAACGTCGGCAGCCCTTGGGGTAGCAACATGATCGAGGTGTCAGAGAGCGACGCCTCAAACTACAAATATGTCGCCGCCATCTCGGGCCACAACACCGAGCCTTGGACGGTCGTCTTCTGGAACAAGTATGGCCCCGACGGCCAAATGAACGGCTGGTACGGCTACTCTGCCGTGAGCTTCACCCTCAACGCCGGTGAGACCAAGTACGTTGCTTTCGCCGACGACACCAACGGTGGTTTCGGCGCTGCCCCCGGTAGCCTCCCCACCGACTCCAACGGCGGATATGCCTGCACCTGGGGTGAGTTCGACTTCGGCAGCAACGGTAACTCGGGCTGGTCCGGCTTCGATGTCTCTGCTATCATGGCTCAGAATGCTGGCCTTACTGTCCAGGGTATGAAGATGTGTGATGTTCTTGGTGGTACCTGCTCTACTATCACTACCGGTGCCGCATCGGTCGACAACGCCTATACCACTGCTGAGACTGACATCGGTGGTATCGGTGGTAACCTCTCTGGCGACGGCCCGGTCCGTCTTGCTGTCACTATCGACTACAGTGGTTAAGTCACGTACTTTGGGGATAAAAGTTTGATATATTAGGTTACATTACACGATAGAAACAAAATCAAGTTCACGATGTTATCTTTTCTTCTTGTGTCTAGTAATTTCCTGTTGTTCTGATGTTAATTAATCCCCGGAGGACGGCGCTCGCTAATAGTCTCTTGAGTCCAGCTTCACACGTAGTTAACAAATCAGAAGACTATTTGCATAGTTATTTTGCGCTGAACTATCGGTAGAGACGGAACTTGTTGCCTCATGCAATCTCGTATCTCGCCGGTTGCTATCCCCGAATCGACAAATGATCGACGTCTGAAGTACTACTTCCGTCCGCTAGTCTCGGACATCAAGCCTGAGAGCGAGTTAGGAGTCTTTAAAGCCAGTATCCCTGTTTATGAATAGTATTTGACCATTAAAAATTCAGGTCTACAGAGCTTGAACAATACCTGGAATTTGCTTCTGAGTGCAGGGTTGGGCTGCATCACGTGAACATAGAATGTTGGTTGTTCATAAAGGGAATATGTTTTAAAAATCTGACAGAAGCGATGAAAAAATAAGACCCGAGGGTATCGAGGAGGGCTCTATGACCTAATTGGAGACATAGATAACGTGCTCACCAGTGCAGGTGGATTAATCTGAATTAATCGATTTTGTCGAGAGGCCGACCGGTGGTCCCCGCGAGAATTGACTGAAGTAGTTAGGGCTAACAGAATATTCATTTCAGCAGTTTACACAGGTCTCAGGACGAGAAATATTCTAAAGTTATCGTGCAACAATGTAAGCGTTTCCTGAGTGATAAGCTTCGCCATGTCTTACTCCCATGCGATATTATTCACGCCTTTGACCGCTGGATCTTGTTGCTGCATTTGGCCTTGTTGTCAGTGGGTACTTAGCGTTACGTCAAACACAAAGAAAGCATACCTCTGCCTTGGGAAGCCTATACAGCCAGCGAATGTGTCCAAATCTGGAGTCAGGGGAACAATAGAGTGTTGGGTATATTCTATAACGCCTCGAGACAAGGGATGGCCATCTCCGAGCATAAAACCACAGCCGAGTACTCCTGCAACGTTGCACAGAACGTGGAGCCACTTGTTGGCAGACGTATATATAGTCCTCGGAGAATTGACAAGAAGTTCTCTTACAGGCTACCTTGATTGGCTAGCATGGCACCAAGATACCAAGGCTCGCCTATCATTCGGCTACGAGGCTTGTTTAAAGCTTGACCTTATAGTGCTAGCGATTGTCCGAGCGAATTATTGTTATCAAGTATGGATTAGCCATTATGCACGGGTAGTGCGCGAGCGCTAGACATTGTTAATATAAATTGAGGGGTACTGCTGCAGCAACTCCCCTGGCCCGTCGGAGCTCCGTCGATCGACCTTACTGAGGATAACGCCACAATATGAACATTTATCTAAGCCTAGATTAAATGCGGATATGATTCCGCTTATCTCAGCAACGTGGGGACTGTAAGGAATATGGTCGAGATCTATAGATTAGAATTATGTATATCTTGTGTCGTGGTAGAGAGTTTACGAAGAGTCTGTGGTTGTTCGTTCAATAAGAGTATGCCATGGATATGTGCTAGACGGAAAGCTGTACCAACAACTGCTATCAATGAGGAGCCTCTCGCCAGGTACATGTAGGGTAAGAGCAAATATTCTAAGTTCCTGACTAGCAGGGGGGATCGTTAGCCCAATAGAATCACTTCATAACCACTATGCTTAGAAGGAAAGTGGGGTGAGGCACTTGGGATGGCAGTAGAGATCTAGATCCTTGAAGCGGCATCGGTTCTGCTAAAACCTAAAGCTATCGGCAATGGATGCGTCTTTACTAAGTCAAATATACCTCTTCATAGTGTCGGGCATCAGTATAAAGACAGCCTGATTTCCCTCTTTCTGTCACAGATTCATCCTCCAGAGCAAGGACATCAGATCTTTATCTCCCTAATCACTCTTCTATTGGAACCTCCTATTCTCTGTCGAGATATCACGATGAAGGTCTCTGCTATTCTCTCGTCCACTGTGTTGGCCAGCGCTGCCCTGGCCTCCCCTCTTACGTCGCAACGTCGCGCTCGCAACGCTGCTCGCCTCCAGGCCCGTTCTGCGCAACGTCACAGCAACTTCCCCTTCAAGGAGGACACCCATGAAATCCTCCACCTTAATGAGACCACCCACGAGCAATACAGCTCCAACTGGGCTGGTGCGGTTCTGATCGGCTCTGGATACAGCGCTGTGACCGGAACCTTCACCGTCCCAACTCCCTCCCTTCCTTCTGGCAGCTCTAGCGGCGAGCAGTACTGTGCCTCCGCCTGGGTCGGAATCGACGGCGACACCTGCGAGTCTGCTATTCTGCAGACTGGCCTGGACTTCTGCGTCGATTCAAACGGCCCATCTTTCAGTGCCTGGTACGAATGGTACCCTGACTATGCCTATGACTTCAGTGGTATTAGCTTCTCGGCCGGTAACGAGGTGAAGGTTACTGTGGACGCGTCCAGCAAGACCGGCGGAACTGCCACCGTGGAGAACCTGTCTACTGGCAAGAAGGTCACGCACAACTTCTCCGGCCAGAGCGGTAACGCCCTTTGCGAGACGAACGCCGAGTGGATTCTTGAGGACTTCTCTTCTGGTTCTTCCCTCGTTCCTTTTGCGAACTTCGGCACTGTTACTTTCACCGATATCAGTGTCACTAGCGGTGGTTCTTCTTCTGGTGCTTCTGGCGCTACCCTCATCGATATCAGACAAAATGGCAAGGTCCTGACCTCTTCTTCTGCTTCCGAGAGTAAGGTTACTGTCAAGTATGTTGGTTAAATGGAGTGGGGCGCTGAAATTTCAACGTACGAAGTGTTAGCCATGGTAGTACAGAGGTTTTCTGGTCACCTGAAAATGGAGCAGATTATGCATGGAAAAATCTTGATATATATATATTTTTTTCCCATTTAAGCCGGGTATCTATTGTTATCAATCTGCGTGCTCATCGTTCTTCCATAAATGCATATTCCAGTCACTCAGTATATCTACAGGTCTATCTTTAGAGGGTATTTCGTGCATTGGGACCTTCAAAATTTCCTCGAAATTACAATACTCTACATATCCAATACTTACTTTATAAAGAGCAGACAAAAGAAAAAAAAAAAAAAAAAAAAAAAAAAAAAAAAAAAAAAAAAAAAAAAAAAAGAAAGAAAGAAAGAAAGATAGAAAGAAATAAGAGAAAGGAGACAAAATCAACGAAAGGGAAAGAAAAGGAGAAACAAAAATGGAGGCGTCAACATTTTCCCCCGAGCTAACTCGACTTTACCGGCGCGCATTGATCTACTAGGCCGTCGACTAGCAGACCAGCCATCTCGACACAGATATAAGGGTTCAGGCAACTGCTCATTGGGCCGTCCCTCTCCAGCTGGGCCTAGTGTCTAAAAGGCAAACATATTCAGTTGATCCGTCCAGGTGCGCCTGAAAGTAACGGATTTTCCCCGTCGAAATACCGCCTCAACCACCCCGACTGCCTTCCTCTGATCGGGAGCGTTGCAGACTCAATGCATCGTCACCTTTTCATAAGCATGTTTCGTCTAGCATGTAGCATTGGGCGAACGTGTTGACTTTCTCTGCTGTTAGCCTTTGTGTCACGGGGGCTGGCCTATTTTGTAATCCCGTTGTCGTATCTCATGATAAACTGGCTCCCACGCTGTAGTGTCTAGATTGGAGCTAGTAGGCAGACCTGATATTAGTCGTTCGTGCACCCTTCTGGAGGATGATGGCAGGATGCAAGGCTCGCTACTAGTGCTGCACTTTGCTATTTGGTGTTTAAACGTAATGCATTAAGACTTTTGCACGGGAAGGTTTGTATAGCCATTCTAAATGGAGTCAAAACGATATTTTTAGCATGAGTTTTCATAGCATTGCATTCACCAACTAGGTCTCTTCGGAGTATAGAAGCTAAATATTTGGTTTAATAATCTCATTATCTAAGAGAACCACCAACGGTCATTGTCAAGGATATTAATGATCCGTTCTGACCTTCACCCCTGAGCAATAGGGTAGCCGCACCGTGGTGGCTGATCTGTGCCCAATTACCTCGCCAGTAACACAAGAGATTCTGCTCAAATGTACCACATACCATACACTGGGCAGTTCCGATCTGGTCTTGACTCTTTCCACAACATCGTCATCGAAATCATGTGTCCCCCTTCCGGGTCTCACCCAAGGCTCTACCACCTATTATTAGAATATGTATTTGATCCTGTGGATATGAATTTAGACGTTTTTAAATTCATGCACGACACCCCGTAGCAGACGTTCGTTGGTCCCCGACATGGCCAGGGTATCAAGCCCAAGGCGAATGCCTACGTTTAAGATGATAGAGACTAGGAGGGGTTCTCCGACAACAGTTTGATAAAGCGTGGATAGGAAGTCTATAAGTTGGTCCAGCTTCCTTTATTGAAATGCCATTTGATATAAGCAACCATCATCGCCCCATCCATCCACAGCTACATCATTTCTGCAAGCCTTGTTTAATATTTCTGACTTCGTACTTTCCATTTATTACTATGTATCAATATGCCATTATCACGGAAGAATTGCTTCCGCCTATTTTCAGTGATGAATTCCCTGATAGTTTCACTCAGGATATTCAACCCGAATATATCCATGTATCCCTTTCATTCCCTCAACAGAGTATCACCCAGCTACGAAAAGCACGATAACAGGCTCCCAATCACTCCTTGGCAATTATTCTTTGCCAATAGCAGACTGGCAAGTCAACACCAGAGGAGGAGGTTCCCAGGAGTGGTATTTCCACCTCGCTTATTGTATTTATTTCCACGTATCCTATAAATTTTATTATATTCTAGCACATTCGAGCGTAGAGGGATGGAATTCTCCTAATATTGCGGAAGGGGATTGAGGAGCGAATGAAATAAGTAGTGTCTCCGTACCGACGGCAAGAAAATCACTACATAGTGTGATGGAAATATAGTGGAAATAAGCGGATTTTATCCCCGATAAGCTCTACCCACGTAATACAATGGGGATGTACTCCATGGTATGCTATAGTAAAGAGCTCAGATTTGCCGGGATATTTGACCTTGTGATGTAAAACAATATGAGGCTATTTTATCTCATTGTATACCTCTTTTTGCTTTGTTCGATATCCCAGGCGCCCGCTGTTTTTAGTGCGAGTAAATAAATATCAAAGCTAGAGATGCACCACGAAGCTAATTCCCTACTATCTCACTTAGTAAAGTGTAAGCTTCTTCCTCAAAGGATATCCGCACATTGTGAATTAACTCCCTGGATCTATTCCATAGGCGCATGTCACCTTGAGTTTCGGAATGTCACCCACTGGAAGCTGCCTGCGTTGTGAATAGTCGGGTAACTACTTAAGACGGAAGAATTGCAGACAACTAATGAGAAGTTTCTTCAAGAACCCAAATTCTGCCTAAGATGATAGTGTGGAGTATAGCAAACCTTATGACAACAGCTACCCAGAGTCGGAGTCGAAGTCGGAAGCGAATCACGAAACGGACACGGAGTCGGTGACGGCGAGCATCAGAGGACAGGCAGAAGAGCCAACCCGTGGTATGCTGTAGGACTGTTCAAAGAATGGTCTTGTTACTCTGAGCAACACCTAGCTCCTGCGTTAAATGAGATATAAAACCGCATTATTTGTGAATTCAACTATATCCGATAAAAAAGCTGTCAAAAAGGACTCGAAACAGGGGGCAAAACACCCAGACCTCGAAGTCACAGAGAAATCCAGCTTCTGCCTCTCTCAGGGGTATGAGTCTTTAATAGCATTCTGTTTGGAATCAAGGAGGCAGCATTCCCAATCTCACGGGATGTTTCTGTCATTGCCACCGTAAGTCACGTAGTACCTCGTTATTAAGTGAGAAACAGATGAAATACTTACGCCTCTACTTTTTGGCTAAAGGCAACCCCACCTATGACTAGCCAATATTCCGTAACGACAGATATAGGCTGGCCTGGGGCAGTCCATCCTCTCACCATGTGCCCCATCCAGCCACTAAGCGGCAAATTGTCCACAATATTCTCCTTGCGGTGATCCTACCTAACCTTCTTAAGTATATTCCTTATCGGATCACTTATCTGTGGTGTGGCAAATAGTTCGATGATGTTCATCGTTGGCAGAGCGGTGGCTGGTGCTGGAGATGCTGGAGTTATTTCGGGTGGCCTATCTATCATTGCTATCGTGACGCCGATAGAACAACGTCCACTGTTCACTGGGCTTATCACCTCACTTTATGCCCTCGGTACTGTGGCCTATAATTGGGGGTGCTTTTACGAAGGACGTCACTTGGAGATGGTGCTTTCTGATCAACCTCCCTTTCGGCGCATTAACAGTAATTGTCCTACTGGTATTCTTCCATCCGCCACAGACAACGGCCCTAACAAATTAAACGATGCTGCAGAGGCTAGGTCAGCTAGATCTAATTGGATGTGGACTGTTCGTTCTGTCCATTGTCATGGTATTGCGAGTCTTGAAATGGGGAGGGGGTGAGTATCCGTGGAGCTCAGCAACTATCATTGGCATTTTTGTTGGATTCGCAGCGTCACTGTTGGTGTTCATACTATGGGAACTACGGATTGGAGACAAAGCAATGGTACCACTCGGTATTCTTCGAGGGCGTTCCGTCATTCTCAGCGTTATATTCGCTTTCCTATTCATGGGGTTTGTTTGTCATTCCTGTTTACTATCTCGTTTCTAGTGGGGCTGCTGATGAGTGAGGGATCATGAGGGCTTGTCGGAGACTTTTACTGGTCTTCTCATCTAACCTGTGCCCTAAGATTGCTAACTCTACGCAATCCGGAGAGAGAGCTCCCGATACTTATTTCTATGCGATACTTGATTTGGATTAGTACGCAGGTCCCCGAGATCAGACCTAGCACCGCGTCCCATACCATGAACAGTATAAATTGGAAGAACTACCCAGGATTGTTTTTGGCCAGATCACAAATCATCTCGATACGATATCTTAAGAGTACATACTCCTGAGATATAATACAAGTCCCCACTTCATATAGCCTTCAGATCTTGGCCAGCGGCTCCAACTCAACAACCATGTCCATCCCCTCCGATCCGAAGCTTGAGGGATTCGATGTTCTCCAGGCTACGTACAAGCAAATTGGCGACCATGGTATTCGAGCAGACATTTTGATACCTCGAGCACCATTCACGGGCAAACGCCCAGTCATCGTCCGCACCCACTGCGGCGCTTTGGTAAATTGGCCCCGACCCCAAAGCGCTTTTACTATTCTACAGACGCTAACCAAATATACAGGTAACAGGCGATTCACTAGACCTGTTCTTTTGGCCCCACTGGCTCTCAGACTTAGCGCTCAAACATGGCGCGGTGATTGTGTCACCCAATTACAGACTCATGCCCGAGACCACCAGCCCGGAAATCTACGACGACATGGACGACTTCTGGAAATGGCTGCACTCATCAACCCTGACAAATCTTCTGACCAAACACTCCACACCTACTGAGGTCGACCTATCCCGCCTCCTCACGACCGGTGACTCTGGCGGTGGTCTCCTCAGCGTCTACCTTGGCTTGACTTATCCAACTCAGATCCGCGCTACCACAGCCATGTACCCCTGGATTGACCCGGGCGCGGCAAGCTTCGGTGCTCCGCGCACGATTCTCCCCATCGGCCTGGATACCCCAGAGTCCGTTATCATAGATACTCTGGCTGCAATGGCGCCAGGGGATATTGTTTCATCGGTTGCCACGCAAGATCGACTGCAGTTCGTTTTTGCGGCTATTCAACACGGTCGTTTGAGCGAATGGTATGCGCGTCGCGTGGAGGGGTCATCTGACCGGGAGTTGTTCTATCCTATGGAGAAGATTGAACAGCCTGGGTTGAGTATCCCGCGCGGTGGTATTGCCATTGTGCATGGGTGTCAGGATACCGTGGTCTTTTTGGAGGATGCGGAGAAGTTTGCTATGCGGTTACAGGAGGTTACGAAGGGTTTGCCGGGTGGGGATAAGGTGGTGTTTACCCCGACAGAAGGGGATCACGGTCTTGATTACGCTTTTCGGTGGGAGGAGAAGGAGTGGTTACGGGATTCGTTTAGACAGGCTGTGGAGACGTGGTTGGAATAGGAAACCAGTGGTTCCATATATGCATATCTAATAGTAGTACATTGGTTTAAGAATGATATGATATGTTTATTTGTTCAGCCATTAGTGGTGTGGAATTCCAGCACCCCTTTGATCGGTCAGGGAAGAGTAACGCGTGGCTTTCCATTTACGCATAGTTGAAGAACCCTCGTAGGCTGAATACTCAGACCCCCTGAGTCACTTATCTTCCTTTGGAACGAAATTGAAATCCTCCGACGCCTGGCAGCTCCGTAAGTATCGATAGATCACCCCGGCAGTCGTACCAAACAAGCTCAATGCAGTAAATTTAATATATAAGGAGGCCAAGAAGGCTGACTTGTTTTCGGGTAACTCTGAGTTCCAGCGTTGGAGAATTTTGTTGATATCGTCGTGCTTTGCTAGTTCTTCGAGGAGCGGCGTAACCTTTGGACATATCTTGGACTGGTTTGGCGGCTACTACTCGCTCAGAACCCCTCCCTCGCATGCTAGCCCATCAATTCACTAAGAAACCCCCCGAAGTTGTGGAAGACTTAGACACTTATCTGAAATGCCTTACCAAGACTTGTTCCCCTATCGATGATCAAACCCCACCATTGGGCGGAGGTGGTATAGCGTCGAAAAGGAGCGGGATAGGAAGTATCAACGGGGTGCCGTTGGCTGTGACCTGGTTTAGATCTACAGAGCTCAGTGTGACCGTTTATATAGAGATTGGTATGTTCTCGGCTTACGAGCTGCCTTCATCGCCTGGGCGCGTTGTTGATAGTATCACCTATTCTTTCTCGTAGCATTGGGACGCATCTATCCTTTAAATCTCGATTCCATGGTACTTCCAAATTTCTTGCTTCGGTAGCCGTACCCGCTGCCGTCGCACAAAGGTGCAATGATCTTCTGGTTGTTATCAATTTTAACCAGAAGGACAGATTATGTCCGGCCATTCGTGTTGGCTAACCATAGCCTCGCACCTAGATGCAGATGAGCAAGCGATTCGGACAACCTAACCTTCAAGAAATCTGCGTAACCTAGTCAAAAATGACGGTCAAATTATTTGCAGAGATAAATTCCCAAAGTAATTATGAGCAAGGCCTATCTAGGGAAAGTATGAGTTTCTACATAGATATCACGACAAAGGAATGTAACGCTCTGTTTAATTCAGCTATAGTGCCTATTCACTCAGTATGGTTACATGCCAACGGATATCCACAGTTACATGGTTATATTCAATAATTCCCTACTGTGAAGAGCCGCTTAGGGCGCATGACACATCGTATACTTACTCTACGTGGGAAGTTTGGTTGGTTTGGCCGAAGATATGTGCTAGAAAACATAGAGACTTTTTGTTACTCCAAGTTGGCCACGCCGGCGCCAGTAGAGTGCGGATTTCTTTGACCTTGAGGTATATATGCTACCGGTATGTGATACTGCGATCAACAGTCTACATATTGGCCAGCGTTTTATTGCTCGATATTTAATCTAGCATCGGGCAAGCTACTAATTAGATTTTGAGTGAAGACCTAAAATATTTTTTTGTTATGCCAATTGGCTACATTACTCTTTTTATGGATACGATGGAGGACACTTCCCTCACAAATGAGAGATGTTTCCCAGATGGTATTAATGTGATGTCACGCGGAGCCCTTTGCCCCGAGACGAGGTATTTGGCAAAGAATATGATTGTAACTGATTCAATTTAAAGACCTAAAAATGTACCTTTGACATGCGCTCCCAGCTGGATGGACCCTCCACAACCGATGTTCATTCAGTGAAAATATCTCCCTGTTTCTTCCGAAGCAGAAATTCGCGACTCCACCTCTAATCAAGATACGTCCGAGCAGGACACCCCCGGCCGACCAGACGTCAATCCCGTCGCCACACCCGCTCTACACATTCCCGTCTAAGTCGCAGTTGATCCCATCTGGGATACCTGTGTCGGCCATGGCAAAGAGTCTCCGGTTTGTAAGTGTTGTGATCTCAGGGGAAAGAAGGGCAGAATGATGCTGTATCAGGTACACGTACGTAGCCTACAGAGGATCGGATGCCATTTCGATAGATGCTTGATTCTATGGACGACTCTATCGACTATGTCAACCGCTTCTCCTTACAACTAATGGGTCCAGCCTTCAGGAGATGGAGTTCGGTGACCGGCCAAGCCACTAGGATCACGCGGTCTCGTATAGATTCATATCAGTAAGGAAGGGCTCTCCATGGTAATTTGACACATCAAACGCGTAACTCAATGCCTATCAGTCAGCCAACTTTCCACAGAATGTCCAGGCTATGCATAGGGCCATACATGGGACGGAACCCGTTGATTGTCTACACTTCCGTCACCATGCATCCAGTGGGTATCAGTCACATAAATGGTCTACTCCATCCGGCGAGAAGCAGATTCCATTCGGTTTTCCGAAACCATCAGCCATAGCCTGAATATTCCCAGTCCCTAGATTCCACCGGTATACCTAGCTCAGCAAAGAAGGCGTTTGCTGAGACCCCTGCTCAAAGCCATAAGTAGGATTGGTAAACCAGAACGATCCATCACAGTGGAACACAACATCGTTGACTGAATTTGAACGGAAGACCATAGAAATTATCTATCATGGGCTTGGTAACCAACGGCTCCGCCACATTCATCAGATTCAGCCCGCTAGCCTGAGTTAGGTGACCCCTGCCCGCAAATAAGGAGCCCTTCGCCAGCCGCACCACCAGGGTAGTTGAACCCGCGCGTTAGCCATCTCGAAGACATTCGAGATTTCCTCGCATTTAACTGGGTTCTCGTTAAGATCCACGCGGGTAATCTAGACTCTTTGTTGGCCCTTAGCATCCACGATGCGGTTGCTTGTTACGAAGAGGTTGTTGGTGGCGGGGATGTAAATGCCTGCTTCGTGGGCGAACGGGTATGACTCATTTACTGCGAGTAATTCTAGGGCTGGGGATGGCGAGAATGGTCTTAAAGTGGTCGTCGTGGACGCGAAATTCGAATGGGTTTATCATGGTGGGTTGTATACTTCTGCTGAAGTATCAATTTGCTAGCGAACGGGCGGTTGGTTAGGTCTTCCGTCTAATATAACCCCCGCATATGGCGGGGTCACCGAGACTCGAATAGGTCGGTCCCTGCTCCTAAGAATGGGTAAAAGAGGATTGTAGCGTGCTTTTTGAATAGATCGAGTACGCCTATACTTTCACACGCGCGTTTCTCATAAAGTGGATATTACTGGACCCCGATGTAGTACTCGGAGCCACTACTTTCTCTTCGAGCAACAGAAGGTGGCGGGCCCTTCTCTCGGTCCGCGCACTAGTCCTTGCCTATATAATTTGACGCACCTCTAGCTCGGGCTCGGCAGCACGACCCCTACTGCCGCGTGTGACGACTCTGTAGATTATAGACTAGAAGAATCACCGCGAAAAAAGTATGAGATGCGGGTTTACAGAAAGACGGATCGCAAGACAAGTTGGGCTAGTTTTCCCCGCATTTTAGGGCGTAAATCAGTTCATAATTTGTCGTGAAGTTCGGTGATTCAATGTTACCCCGTTTCGATGCACGTTCTTGGTAAATCTATGTGTCTCGTCTTGGGAGCGAATGTACCCTCATTGTAACCTGGTGTGGTGTAAAATACATTGAAACATGGCTATTTGTCCTGATCAAGAACCAGGTACTTATAAGCGAGAGCAATCATGCCTGGTAAAATGGAGGTTATCGTTCTTGACGACATATCTCATTGACATTAAGAGCTTTGGATATCGTCATGACTGCCTCAGCGACTACTGAAGCCTCCGATGCCGCCCAGGCCTCCGCTACACCGCAGACTCAGGTCACTCATGGATCAAAGGTGGTCGCAAGTATGTGTATTCCAGATGTAGATATAGTGATTCGAATGGCTGACAAATTGCGATCCATACAGTTACCGGTGCGAACCGCGGGATCGGTCTAGGAATCGCAGAATGTTGTCGCTTCAACGGCGCAGAAAGGTCTACTCCATTGATATTCGCAAGCCAGGTGAAGAGTTTGCTGCACTCACCAAGCGCTACCCAGGGAAGCTCCATGCATTAAGTGCAGATGCAACTGAGGAAGAGACTATTACAGCAGCTGTTGATAAGTTATTTCAGAGGCAGGGGTCTTACACGGCATGGTGGTGAATGCGGGACGGACGCATCACAAGGCGGCATTAGATTTTACTAAAGAGGAAGTTGAGAACTTATTCAATGTTAATCTCTTTGGAGCTTTGTATACCGCAAGAGCCGCCGTAAGTGCCTTTATTAAACTGGAGGTCAAAGGCTCTATCGTCTTTACGGCGTCAATGGCTTCTTATCGTCCTATCAAGGCAAATGGATTCGGCGTTCGCTGTGTTGTGATGAGATCATTAGCGTGGACCCCAATAGCGAGTTCCTTCCACCCCGTACGGCGCTTCCAAAGCGGGTATCCGGAATGTGGCCCTTACGCTGGCCATGGAATGGGCTCAGCATAGCATACGTGTGAACAGCGTTTCCCCTAGTCTTGTTAAAACCGCTATGACATACTGTGTGCCGCAACAGCCGGACTGGGAGCAGCAGCTAAAGTACTATGGTGAAATCTGGAGATTTGGCGAGGTGCAGGAGCTCGGTGGGGCATACGTTTACTTTCTGAGCGATGCGGCTAGCTATACAACCTTCGTTGATATTCCTGTCATTGGTGTTATTAGCAGTAAGTCATCCAGGGTTCCTCAGGTTCTCGGTTATATGATGTTGCATACTGATGATGGCAGTTTGTTGACGGATTTTCCTGGTATTTTGACTGGATGTGCCGTTTATACCTGTATATAAAAGCTCGAAGGCGCTTGATCTGCCATATGCAGGAACTGAAGGTCGTTAAAGCAACGTCATTCTCTTGTGAGAGATAGAAAGGTGCATGGAGTATGAATCTAGGCAACTCCAACCTTCACGCAGTTAAGGCATGCAAATTCCGCCGGTGGATAACCTGTAGCCAGCCCTCAGTCGGATTGCTGTCCGTTTGAGACCATCTTTCCCGCAAATAACATGCTGCCTCTTAAGGCTGCCAATACCGTACCTTTGCACTTTCAACCACCATGCTTCCCAGGGCTAACGATCTAATGCACAGCACGAGGAAACGAAAGCTGGCCAAGTGATTGGAGCCATCTGATTGACCACATACATCAATTCAACTTTTTCTACAGCGTGAACACGTGAAGCAACTCCCGTGTCTTCCTCTACTAGGTCGTGAGGCCTAACTCCTTGAATACAGTGTAGATAGAAGATGAGGGCGGCGCCGTGCCAAACCTGTGCATGATGTTTGAAGATGTCAAGCTCATCCGTATACCCACCGTCGGATGCGAGAACTTTGTAAGAGTCAAGAGCTCAGGAAAGAAGTCAATCACCGAGACTTTCACAGGCTTGGAGGAGCTCTTCTGGCGTAGGTGCTTGAGACTGTCGGTAGGATTCCAAGCGTTCATACCAGTCGACTGTTCCGCATATGGCGGCGGCAATATCCGCTGTGACGCCATATGATGCACTCATGACAAGAGGAGTTATCGTCGGTGGCAGCAAGGATAATATATCCGTCAGCCTGGAAACCTCCTGTTAATATCCAAGGCGACAGTGATATACTTGAAAAGGTAGTGCGGGCAAGAAGGCTCAAGGAGACACTCTGCGTATTTAGCTGACGAGTCTCGGAGCTCTATTGCCATTTTTTACAGGGACGTTGGAACTGAAGTATGCCGTGGAAGTCAATGATATTCCCCTCCATTGCCTAACAAACGTTCATTAACTCTGATGTGTAGCGAGAGATGCAGGTAGATAACGTACTTCAATTGTAATCAAGGAAAGAAGTGCTACCTTCAGCGTCTTATAGCCAAGCATTTATATTTCGTTTTTCTAGAACTAGTTATAAGGACTGCAAGGCAAGTTGTCGATAAACGATACCGTGTTCATGATACTCAGAGTAGGAACCATAACAGTGATGCAGATGAACGGCAGAAGCGGTGCGAAGCGAATGGAATATGGTACCCCAACCTATCCTCAGACCTTTGGAATCCGTTTGGTCTAGGAGAAGAATATCCAGACGTCGAATATGGTCTTTGAAGTTTGCGGGTGTGATTTGGCAGGCCGGCAAACAATAATGACTCATGGAACGAGGCAATAACGTGGCGTCGCTCAATCAAGAAGTTGGAGATCTGGTTAAAGGGGATATACACCCCGGAAGGCGTCATCCTTGCCATCAACTACAATGTTGACGGAATTATCATCTCGAACCACGGTGGCCGACATCTGGACGACGTGCCTGCTACTCTCGACGCCCTCGAGGAATGCGCACTCATTGCAGCCGGAAAGGTTCCAATAGCAATTTATGGTGGTATTCAGCGAGGATCCGATATCTTCAAAGCCATAGCCCTCTGTGCACAACACTTTTTTGTGGGTCACGTCCCCCTTTGGGGCTTAGCAGTGCGTTTATTTAACCGTCATTAGTGTGCAATGCTCGTTGTAATTCAGTACAATGCGCAGGAAGTGTGGAGCTCGCTATCAGGATCTTCTTGAACGAGTTTAAGATAACGATGGCTTTGGCTGGGTAAATGTCCTCCTGATTTCAGAAGCTAAAGCTAACATTTGAGATAGGTGTAAGAACATCAAAGAAACTTCTCGCAACCACCTGGCAATTATAGGTAACTACATTGTCATCAGCAAGCTTTAGATATGCATCTAGCATTTCAATTCAGGCGTACGTTATGCCGGGGATTTATTGCTAGATGAACTTCACATCATCTGTATCTTTCGGGTGTTTCGTGTGCGGTCATGCATACAAGTGAGATGAGCGTCGTTGAACCAGTCAAAGCATTATTCTTTCAGGTACCGAATGAGTATGTGCAGCGGACGTTGGCCAATGTATTTTTATTTACTCGGTGTGTCCCAACTTGCTTTAACACCAGTCACGCTAGGACATAGTCACAACAAGATAGGTTGATGACTACAAAATAACTAGTGGTGTAAGTGTAACCTTTTTGCCCTAATACCTTCAGAGATACCTTCGAGTGGCTTGGGCCTTTCGTGATTTGTACTGCTCGCCCCTAGGGCATCATCCTTTCGATGCATGTCGAGCTCAAACATCATAAGCCGTAATAAGGGGGAAGATATCACCGCGCTCGAAGATCTGGTATAGTATTAGTATGATACCCCTATTTCATCTTGTCCAAAATCTGGACATAATACAGTTAAAGGTCTATTACACATCAACAGCATAGAGCCTTGCTGTAAACTAGTCTACAGGAAGGCTTGAGCTACTCCGACACGGAGAATCCCGAACAAAGCTGGCACAAATGGTAAAGTTGTGCCTTTGCTACACCGCGGCGGTTGGTCAGGAGGATTAACATCCTGGAAAATTGATCCCATGGCACTGACGTACGCCTATTCTGCAACACGAGGGCAACACTTGGATATCGACCGAGCATGCACATCGACCCTAATGGAAGTGATGAGCGGCATACTTAATGTATAGATCTCTACGGGGGCGGACACGGTACCCTCCATCTATCAGATGATGTTACAATGTATATGGCGGTGGGTGGTATATGTAAGGCCCCCGGCTTGAGGTGGGGATGAAGGGAAAAGGATAAATAACAGGAGTTACGCGGCACACGCCGGATGAATATCTGAACTCCGAACCCGTCTCTGCTCCATATATCGATAGCTTCAGTAGACAACACACGGCCTTTGTAAGTGCACAGGAGCTGAAATACTCATATGTTCACAAAAACACCGAACATTATCCAAACAGGTATACTAGTAAACTGTGAAGGGAGAATAATAAGGCCCTGGCTGCCTCTAGCTAGACTCTTCCCATCAATGCGGGCCACTGTACTGGCCAGGATCGCTGCCAGAGCAAAGAGTTTGAGGTTAACCATCACCAAGACACCTGTAATGATTTTGGCCACCCTCGGACGAACCATCATGTCGACGACTGGCTGGCTCCTGGGCAAGAAGCTGAACATTACAAGCAAGCTGTAATATGTTCACCTTGGACATTTATATAGTTATGAACCGATTCTTGAAATACGCGAACTTTCACAAGATTCAGCACCTTTCTTTGCTTTAGCTTCCGGGTTAGGGCTCTGTATCTTCTATCTTGTAAGCCTGACCAGCGTCACGAGCATCTGGATCTTGCACTTTATCTCCGAAATGCTTATAAATTCCGACACTCCCTTTGGGTCCCGGGATACATCAGTAGTGGGGCATCCAGTTGTAGGATGCTCTTATAGACATTTCAGTGTGAGACCATCAAGACCTACATCAAACTCGACAAGCTTCAAGGCAACTTGTAATCTCTCTGGAAACACATGATATGCCGTTTGTGTTATTTGGAAGTATTTTGAATTTCACGTAGTAATGTTTATTTGCATACTCTAGAAGATAGGCCGGAGGATGGCCTATCGGGTACTGAAGAGTTTGAAGTAAGATCCGTAATTTTCAGGTTCAGCTAGGGGAATATACCCCTGTAGAGTGTCATGTTTTTTGCTATCTATCAGCCATTTGCTTGACATAGGAGACTTCAGATGTGATTCCGCCTTTTACACTATCTAGATAGGCATATATACACGCGGAGGAGCATCTAACTTTAAAATCCAAGTTCCGGGCTATCATACAACCCCAGGGTACTCTCACAGAGCAAGATAAGACCTGGCTACAGATGCGTATCGACAGCGCGGCAAGAAAGCATGAAAGCCCCGGGTTCCTCATGGCCTTGTCATCGTAAATTAACAGCGTGGTTAACTTGACCCTATGCGGAAACCGACTCAATGATCTGATCACGCGGACATCCAAGCTTCTCCATAGACCGCAAAAATACCTCAGGCTCAGCCCAGTCCTCCGGGCAGTAGACACCAGGACGCGTCTTTGTCCCCAGATCTAATACCATTAGCGCAAAAGCGGCACAGGACGCCCCGATTGAAGTAGCCATGCTTTTGCCTAGGAATGAGTCCTCGCGAACCTCGGGTGTGCGTCTGATGACCACAGCAGGGTGCCCATTGCGGGTGCCAACTCCTCGAACAAGAATACCAGAGCGATGTGGTGCTTGCTTGCCCCTTGCGGAATTTATCAGAAATCCCAAAGCCTCGGCCGATGTGCACTCGCCCTTACGCACCTGGTTCACCATACCCCAAAGAGCCAAGTTCCATGGCTTCAGCGAGGAAATACTGCCCGATGCTAGTTGGTAGAGCTGGTTGAGTGAAATTTCGCCGCCGCGGAATTGGGCAGTAATTGCACTAAGTGTTTCGCTCCAGCTTGCAGACGGTTTTTTCTGCATGTTCTCGAGGAAGTCGATAGCAGAATCCATGGTCAGGGCGCCGGAGTGGACAGCTGCGCCAAGGCCTCTTGCGAAGCCGTTAAAAGGCGCTGGATTAAGAGCACCTAGAGTTCGAATTCGATTGACATTTGGAAATCTACGAGGCAAGGTCACCGGCTCAGGATGAACACTCTCGTAAAAAAGGTTGTCTGAGCCATTCATCACAGGGGCATATAATGTTTCAACCCAGTTCTCATGGACTGCTGCCTTTCCATTGGCCCAGGTCAAGCAAGGCCCAGCAGTTATATGCATGAGATGCTCCAAAACCTCTCTACCCAATTGACCGCCTTCCTCACTGACAAGCCAGCAGATGTCGATAGTTTCAATGGTATCAAGCTCTTTGGCAATGTCAAGAACCAGAAGGTTTGACATACCAGGCGAGGAGCCACAATTGATATAGCAGGGAACACCCTCCTTCTTTGCACGCTCGTGTAGGTCTAACGACTCCTGTGTACTGTGGACATCATCGGAATAGTCCAGATACGGTACCTTTGCGTCGATACATGCTGTGATTACAGGTGTCGAAGTGCGATAGTATGGCTGCGCGCCCTGAACCACAAGCGCAGCGTCGGCGATAGCATTGCGTAGCTCATCAGGACTAAAGAGGTCCACCTTTCTTGTAGCGACCTGCCTACCTGATAGCCTGGCAGCGACGTCGCGGAGTGCATCTTCATTGCTATCTGCAAGGACGATGGGGATGTCACTTGCATTCGCAAAAAGCCTGATAGCTTCACCACATATTGCGTCTGCTGCACCGATAAAGACAACTGGCTTAGAGCCTCCGGAAGTATTGAGCATATTGAAGTAGCAATGTGTCTCGATCACTCGTTTCCCTTGTTCTCGAAGGTATCGATCCCTAGGTTTTTGCTGATCACGCTGTCACTCGATGGACTAAAGATGCAAGAAAACAGGTCGGCCCTAAGGTTTCCTTTTTAACTTGAATCATGACTGTACAGTAAGCCGCTCAATTCTCATCATTCCATGTGACGGACCGACATCGAATTGACAATGACACGAAAGTTATCCAGCGGCTCCGAGGTCCGCCTCATGAAGACGCATCAAGCGAAGATCTTCGAGTAGTCCATGACCTGAAAGCTTCGGCCCCGCGCGGGCCCGCACGGAGCCGCGAACATGGCCTATATATTTGTCAACCGAACGATCTAGCAGCTCGCGGACTTCGCGACTCTCATTGGTTTGTAATCATGCGGGGACTTGGACGTATGCAGCTATAGGACATCTATATATACAAACAATCGAAGAGAAAGATTGAAGTTTGGCGACGCAGACAGACTATCAGAAGCACAATTCAACCTCACCTCCAACCAAACCCCAACACGAAAATGACGAAAACATCAGCCCCAGAAATTCCACCGGAGCTCCTAGCTAAGCTAGCAGGGCAGATCATGCAAGATCCCGGGGTTCCAGTGGAAGGGCCTACCGTTTCAGCCTGGCAAGAGCCAGCACATCCTCTCGCAACCATCCGATCGGAAAGCTTGCCTCAGCGTACTGATTTTGCCATCATTGGATCCGGCATCACCGGTTGTAGCGTTGCCAAAACGCTTCTTCAAAGCGATCTCGCAGGCAATAAGAAAGTTACCGTTTTCGAAGCTCGCTCTCTGACAACTGGAGCAACGAGTCGCAATGGGGGCTTTTTGTTGAGCCAGGCCCCATTGCTTTTCAATCGTTATGCCGATGCATTTGGACCCGAGGCTGCAAAGCAGATTGCCCTGTTCTGTGACCTTACGCTGGAGAGGATCGTCGGGCTGGCCAAGGCAGAGAACCTTGATAAGGAGAGCCAGATCAGGGACGTCACAACGGTCACGACTTTCGAAGACGCAGAACGCTTCGCCGAGGCCACCGAGTCTATCCACATGTATGAAGAAGCTGTTTCCAAGGCCAAGGGAATACATACAGTTTTAAGTAAGGAAGAAGCTGAGGAGGTAATATATGCCATGAAACGGCCATACAAGCCACAAGGTTTAAGCAGCACGCTAACCCTGTGAATAGGAATATAGTTTCAAGAAGACCACCGGTGCTATTGTGGTCAAGTCTCGTGTTTTCTGGCCATACAGACTGGTGACAAACCTTTTTCAGCGCCTTCTTGAACACTATCCAGAACGGTTCTCCATTGAAACCCAGACACCGGTAACTTCAATCACGCTCTCCGATGATTCCGACTACGAATACCCATATGTTCTGTCCACCCCCCGAGGAATAGTGAGAGCTGCAAAGATCTTCCACTGTGTGAGTGGCTTCACGGGCCACCTTTTGCCTAAACTCAGGGGGCCTATCTTCCCATGCCGACTGTCCATGTCAACCCAAAAGCCAGGACCCCAGTGGGGGAATCGAGCAAACTCATGGCTCTTCCACGCAAAGCAATCGTATGATCCTAGCACCACGTGTGTGGAACAAGGTCTGTACTGGATGCAGCAAAATGCAGAAACTGGTGATCTTTTCGTTGGAGGAGACCTACAGAGATTAGACGATTTCTTGTCATCTGACGACTCAGTTATCAGTGCCGACACCATTGGTAATCTTACAACCTTGCTCCCCAAGAGATTGTTTAACAAGGGGTGGACCAACCCGATCACTAATACCCCGCTCTCCTCTGCTACTGCCCTTCACCGAATTTGGTCTGGAATACTCAGCATGACGCCTGATCAAATCCCGATTGTGGGAAGTGTGCCAACAAGTGTGAGTGACAGGAATGTAGAGGGGGGCGAGTGGATAGCGGCTGGCTTCAACGGATACGGCATGTCACAGTGCTGGCTATGCGGCCAGGCTATTGCTCGCATGGCATTGGGAGAGTCGAAGCCTGCGTGGCTACCAGATGTGTACTTGAGTACTGCAAAGCGTCTAACGAATGAGGCAACTATGGGTCCAGAAGCAGCTCTGGCGTCCTTCTTCACCAGATGATAGTGGGGATCTAGCATCCACTAGCGGCCTGAATATGCCGATATTTGATTTGAATAGCAATGTATCCGCTCCTTGTTTATGAAAGGACTTCTTTAAGTGTCGGCTGGATTAAGCTTGCAGTATCATTACATTCATCAACAGCAGAGCTGTACCCCAGTACTTCCCTGAACGCACCGCTCTCTGCCGTAGTGGAACGTCCCAGACACTCCCCCTACTAAATACCGACAGACTATACCTCGATTTTAATCTAGTATCTATACCTTCGGCGCAATCACAACCCAAACACTTTCTGCTGTCGCCATCCTCTCACCCTCAGACCCCGTAATCTCCGCTCGTATCATCGCCTT
This sequence comes from Aspergillus alliaceus, assembly GCF_009176365.1. Classification (NCBI taxonomy): domain Eukaryota; kingdom Fungi; phylum Ascomycota; class Eurotiomycetes; order Eurotiales; family Aspergillaceae; genus Aspergillus; species Aspergillus alliaceus. Next base: position 186,085 of record NW_022474741.1, read on the forward strand.
ACGACCCTCGATCTTCTCCAACCACGCAGTCGCACACACCTCACTATTAACCGGAACCGGCCGCAAGAACTTCACGCTCAGAGACCCCGTCACCATCATCAAACCGGACTGAATCCATTTCTTGCCTAAGGCCATGTTAATCTCCACCACAGACCCCGTTACCTCGTCAAACAACGTCATGATCATCCCGCCGTGCAGGATCCCCTTAAATCCACACAGACCATTTCCAACTGTATACAGCGATATAACCTTCGTAATGGGTCGAGTTGGGTCTCGTGTGTGTTCTGGGTCCTCTGGACGGAAGACGCCTAGACCGCGGCGCAGGGCCTGGGGAGATGTGAGTGTTGTGCCGACGAACTGGTCGTGCTCTGGGCTCTCGGGGTTGAAGCTTTGTGAGATGAAGGGGATCGGTTGGCTGTGGTTGTTGGGTGCTGCTGGGTCTACGGATAGGAGTTTCGCGCACCACGGGATGGAGGTGAAGTGCTCCACTGTCGCTGAGAAAAGGTGCGGGGGGGTATTTGGGGGGAGAAAATTGAGAGGTGGGGAGAGGACTCGGGTGAAGGGCTGAGGTGAGCTCATTTTGGTTAACCTAGATGCTTTTGCGTATGTTATTTTTGGAGTGGATCCTCCCACGCTACTAGGGACGTGCTAGAGACTATATATTCGAAGCGGTTCACTTTGGCGTCGGAGCTCGGGTTGGAGACTTCAATCTACATAAGCATAAGTATGTGGGCTACACGAACCTCGGCTCCGAGCGGCTCCGATGTCGGGCATCGCAAGGAATCTATGCCTATATATATATATACATTTGAGAAGCATTCTTGAAGTTGTTGAATGTGAATTAAGGCCACCCAGCACATGCTGCAAGGCAGTGAAATGCCCAGCTCTTACGGGGGTTATAGCGCCTGTGGGTGGCCAAGGTGCTAACATGAAGAACTCAAGAGTTGCCGTCTCGTCAATCGGGCCAGCAATTGCATGAACATATCTAGAATACTCAAGGTTGGGGCTACGTATGTAGCACTGTTTTCATATAGCCCGGCGACTGAGCAAGATTTGGAGGCAGAAACTCTACTAACATGCCTACAAGAGAATTCGTTTGCATCCATGCAATAATTAAGCCTGCTCCACGTTCCGCAAAACTCGATCCTTTGCACAGGTCAATTATTAACCTGAGCTGGGCCAGGGGCCATGAATAGATTGTCTCGGAGCCCTAATAAACCTCGAAGACATGTGTTCAAGCCCAGTGTCATCTCCGAAGCGTGCTTGGCATCGGGAGGAGTGCTCGGGTTGTTGATCTCATCGGAAAAGGCCTGTGCAGCAAGGGTGTGTAACTGAATCACCGCCCAAGGCGACTTTTACCAGCAGTTAGCACCCCTAAAGCAGAGAAATGTGCAAGAGGATAGGATGTTTACCGGATGTGCGCACATGTATCGGCCATACGTTGGTATCGGCTGGCACAGTGGCGCTGGAGCTGATCCCTGACATGTGGAAGAGATTGTGGCTATTTGTATGGCACTCACAAGCCTTTGCGTGGAGCGGCGTGCTCGTGTGGATCGAATAGAACTGGACAGCCGTTCTTTAGCCGGTATCGATGGTAGTTGTACAAGACGCTTCTCGAGCCTCTGAGCCACGTTGTAAAAGAGCAGTATAGCGAAATCAGTATCGACAGAACAAAAAGCAGACATTCGCCAGACTTCGCGATCTGATTGCTGAAGACACAATTTAGTATGTAGGTCGACCTTTCCAAAATGCGTTCTCCAGAGCTCAATGAGGTCAATCATCGCGGTGTAGTCCCGATCGATGTCGCTATACTTAGCATTCCCTGTGTCGACTGCTGCTGCACCTATTGTAAATCGAGCCAGAGATCTCCATAGAAGAATGGAAAGCGATACGAAAAGTCTTCCAGCATAAAGTACCGCTTCGCTCTCATGGACATTATTCTTCCAGAATTCAATAAATGAGCTTCCTCCCTGCTGTACACGCGCCACGATGGAGTTCTCGATCTCTTGCGGACACCGCCATGCTAACAAAGGCGATAGGGTGTCATCGTCTATGATATGGCTAGACGCCGGTGATTCCATACCAGAAGAAATAGTTGGTTCATCATCCTCCGCCTCAAGAGGGAACGGACAGATCTTCCCATATGACGTGCCAATAGCGATAGTATTGTATAGAGAAACCAACCATTCGAGTGCGCCGACAAGCTCTAAAATTAATTGGTTTGCCTCAGGCGGTAGGTTCGGTATATGATACCGTTTTCCTCCGCTGGTAGTGTTGAAAGACGTCGAGCGTGGGGTGGAGCCCATTTCTTTTTGAGCTTCGATATCGCTGCGTGTTTGTAAACAGAGCGCCCTCAAACGCTTGATTCCTTCGCAAAAAGCAAAAGCCCTGTCCTCCTTGTCTTCTTCAATAGTGCTGCTATTTGGAGGAATAATATCACCGAAGAAAACAAGCGATAGGGCTAGTCGGAATGATCCCGTGGCTGCAATGTTTCTGAATACTAGCTCCTTGGCTTTTTGCCATGAAACCAAAGCGACACCCCGGAGTTGCGACTGGGCTCCGACGCCGTCTACATTCCCAGCCTCCCCCTCCTTATGAATTGCCAACTGAGCTGCTGTAGCGATCGCGACCCATTTATACGCCTCTGTGATGGATGCATCTCGTGATGCCCCAGGAGTGGGAGACAGAAGAGCGTCAAGCACACTAACGGCCCTAAATATGCATGGGCTAGGTGATGCAGTAAGTGCTGCGCGGCTGAGAGAGCCATGCCAGCAGGTAGAAACCCACCTCTCGGCTCTCTCAATGCATGCAGATAGCTGGGCGCTTGCGCTTAGCGTGTCATACGCTGCCACACCGAATTTGTACGGGGGAGGCATGCTTCCTTGAACGAGGCATTGTGACAGAAACGAGTCCGAGATATCGATGAAGAGGTTGAAATATTGTGAACATATACTGCCAGCCATCGCGCTCCTTGATAAGTCGGTCTCTAAAGTTGATAGGGAAGCCAGGGCATCGTGGCCAATCTCGGCAGCATCGGTTCCTTCCCTGTCGCCAGCGTCGTTCTCCATGACTGAATTCGGTTTTCCGCAATCCCGATCGGTTTGACGTACCAGCTGCCTACTGGCCAGCCAGGAGACAGTGCAGTCGATGCCCCGCATTTTGCAACCTGAACATGGCTTGGTGGCCCTATCATCAGAGGTACAAACCCCCCGAGGCAAGTCGCAGGCCTTTTTAGATGAGCGGCAGGGATCGCATGCGTGGTTTTGCCGTCGTCGACGTCGTCTAACTGTGGGGCGTTGGGCCTTCAGGCTTGAATCTTGAACGTTAGGACTGCACGTCAAAAAGGCAGTCGAGAGATCCTGGTTATCCATGAGGTTTGGGGGAGAGAGCAACTGGGACTGGGGCGAAAGCCATTCCCCAGGCCAGGACACCTCTTCTGCTTCCCGCAAGTGTTCCTTCTGGCCTATTTGATCGGCCGGGGAAGCTTTTAAGACCGGAAAACACAGATCGAAAATGAAGTGTGGATCCGCACTACCTTGATAGCTAGCATCGCTTGATGCTCCCCCTGTGTTTTCCCAGTTGAATTCAAGGCTCCCGAGAATGTGCGCAATTTCTGTCGAGAACGGACCCGCCGATTCGGCTAGTAGATCAATATTACAATCATCGCCTTGGTTATCCGGTGGCCAACCTGCATGATGCCTATTATAAGTTGTTATTGACTCCATGGAGAAGACGAAGGTAAGTGAAAAAGAAACAAGTTTATCTGCTGCAGTGGAACAGAAATGCTTTCCTAGTACTTCTCCGGTGTGTCACTTAAGTGCCTAAGCAATTGTTTATAAACGAGGGGCTCATGAGAAACCCTGTTTGCAGAATGCTGAACAGAAGCTCTGCGTGGAGTCGTGGTGCGTCTAACCGGATGCTGAACGCCATTGGTGCCCGCAATGATCAACATCTAGACCCACTAATTATTGGGCGATGAAATGTGGTTGAGATCTCCTACCCCGTATTAGTACCAAATCAACATGAGAACACTGAGATATCCTCCATACAGACGTGAATCTATGACGCGACTGGTTACCTAGTCCACTGAAGGTTTCCCCGGCACTTGCCCCTGACTAAATGTAATCAGGAGAGTCTGGACACGAAGGTCTTGCGCACAGTCCTCATACCCACATTTGCTCACTTTATGGGGATAGTCCATGCAATCAAGGCCAGAAGTAGGGTTAGTCATTGCCACCCAGAACCGGATGTTGCATGCCGTTACCTCCGAGCCGTGGAACCGCCGGAGCCGCCGGGACCCGAAATATGGGGATCCGAGGGCTCCGCGGATCCCGCAGCCTGGGATAGTTCTAGACATGGAACTACACGGACTGAATCAAGTTCCGATCAGAGGCACATATTGGTGAAATCTCCCACAACAACGCTTAATAGTTAGATTTTAACATTATTATAGCAGCCCCATTAGTGATGTATTAATTTAAATATTAGTTATACTAGAGATACATAGTAGAACTAGAGCTATTTCTTTTTAAAAATCTAAAGCCAATCTAAAACATAAAATCGTACAGTACTTGCATCTAGCCAAGTACTGCTTAGAAATACAAGCAGAGACAATTTCATTATTAATAAAGTTTCCATCACTATTTAGATCAGGTCTCTTACGTTTAGTACTGAATACAGATTTCCAGATCGGTCAACGTTTTGTATCTCCACCAAGACTAGCGAACCGAACCTATATATAATCTTCAATCTGGACCTACGACAACGGAGTGTGGAGAACAGGTGTGGATCTATTTGTTCATAACTGTCACAGCAACATGCTCAAAACCAACCTCAGGCTTTGAGAGCTATATGTAACGGTCTAGGGATGTTTCATCGAAAGAGGGATTAAGTAAGCTAAAAAGAGAATAGAGAGACATATAGTAGAGAAGATATTTTACTCCTTCAGTCACTGCTCGGATCAAATCATTCCTACAGTCCAACGCGGTTATGGGCATCTCAATGACCTTATGTCTTTTGTTCCTCTAGCGGCTGCTCTTCAGACCGCGCGTCTACAAAGGTCTTTGGCCCTCAGCACTGGCGGGTTGGTGATATGTCCGACGCCGCCAACCTCGCCTTGGCTGATAACCGAAAATAGCAATTTTCCGACCACTTTGTAGATGGAAATCGCATCTTACCCGCATGTAGAAAAGGAACTACTTAAATTTATTTTTGTTGACGGCCCCAAACGGAGATCCAAGAATTGTACCGTTATCAGGAAGCGTCATTGCTGAACCGGATGTTGAGGCTGTCAGACGACATGTTCAGGTGCCCTAACATTTCCATTATAACTAGGTAAATACGACGCAAGATCGTTATAAGTAAAGGATTTCTATGACTGAACCTGGTAGGTTGTCTCGCACTGGATGTAGGCTTCGAAATCAGTCAAAATTACATTTCTCAGCCAAGACCAGGAGAAAAGAGCTCTATATAATCCTCTGTCTTTGAGAAACTGACACATACGACCATAGGGTGTGGAGAACAGGTCTTCCCGTCCGCTCAGCCGTACTTAAGCCAACTGTGTAAGCTCGGCCAAAGGACAGGGGAGCCCTCTGGGGCTTGCTGCTTTACGGGTGAGCGACGCTAAGTTGTAGGGTGAGCTGGATGAGCTAGATGGTTTAGTGCAGGCTCAATCGCACATTGAGCAGCCTAGTGTCTCCATCATACGAAACAAATAGGGAGGGAACTTTTTGGGCTTCGCCAAAATTTCTTCTCTCTTCAAACCTTTTCGTGACTTTGCCCTGGTGTTGTCATCTACATCTGCCAATACCACGTGACAACATGTCAGATTTATTTAAAGAAGAGCAACGACGACAAAAGGTAGAGGAGCCCCGCAAGCTCGGCGAGTTACGCGGCTTTCCTGCAGAGTACCAACAGGAGCAGGGAAATAAAGAAAACAAGGTTTGCCATAAGCAAAGGGCTCCAGCTACTGATCAAAGATATGATCTGGCCGTCGAAAGGTGGAAGACGTAAGATACATTTACATTTAACCTCCGTTCTCCGTTCCTTGCATGAATAACTAATCAGCATACGTAGATGTCGCCCCGAAATGAACCCGAAGAGAGATACTTTACAAAGGAGGAGCCTGACCCTCCTAACCAGAGTTTAAAGCTTTTCTCGGAGAGTTATATTGCTCAACGCAAACTTTCCCATCGCAACATTCAGTGTGTCATAATCTTTCCTGCTGTATTGGCGAATGGGAGAAAAAGACCTGTCGAAAACTGCCGAATAATGTCAAGGACGATGTCTATAATGTCTGTGCTCCTCTACATTCTTCAAATGGCTTGGAACTGACTAATTGATATTCAAAGTATATTCGCACTGAACTAACAAAAAAAAAATATGGATTGGGGACAGAACATCGAGAGAAATTCCTCGTGACCGCTAGGGATCTTGACCTACTCCTTAGGCACCTCTTCCAGAACGATGGTCATGATTATATCCATGAGCCCTATAGATTCCAGGAAGCACTTGCTCTCTCATTATTTTCCAACTCTGGTGCTAGAGCTGGCGCTATTGTTGAGTCTAGTGCTTATCGAGGACCTCGATTCCGTCTCACTTTGATCTTCTAGTAGAGCCAATCCCATTGTGATCTCACAACCGGGAGCCCCATACCAATCCACAAAACAGAAGTGAAAGGAAAATAAAAATGAAGAGAAAAAGGAACGACTCATCAGAAACCAACAATGGCCCACCTGCACAAGACAACGTCCCCATTCTCGTCCCCTGACTAAACTATGCTATAAACCAGGATTGTAACACGGGTCAGCGATCGATCCGGCCCTCGATACGCTCGTTTTAGTTCTGACTTAATCCCAGTCCTTAGCCCATAGCTCAGAATGGAAACAATGCTATCTGATGGCTCTTGAAGAGTAGAATCAGTAGTATAAAATTATATGGCGACTCTCGGATAAGAACTTCTGAAACGCTTCTGTTGGTAGAGCCTTGGCGTCAACCCTACTTTGCAGCCTTATAGATTCAGCTCTTGTGTAGGCCCAGCTTTCTGAGAGGAAATAAATCCCTCCAACACGCACAAACTAGATTTGTAAATTGGGGTCTAATCTATGGCTAAGGATTGTAATGTCATACCGGGAGCCGGCTTGGTTCCCCCGAGCTAATCGACGCCAGACGGGCCTTGTCATTCTCCTACCCATCTTGTGGAGTGGAAAATAAACCGCACAAGAGTCAGGAGTTGAGCAACGGGTGCCTGTTTCCAGGCCAAGCTTGGCCACGACGTTACTTTTCTGGCTTAGAATGACCGATCCACATCAACTCACAGATCAAGCCTATTGATTTTTGAGGTGCTGCCTGACTGTGTATCTAATTTATAATTTATAGCCTGTGAAGACCCTTTTATAGTCCTCATCATGCCATTAAATGTGTTTAATTACCGACTGTATTGCAAAGGATCGTCATGTAACGAGTAAAACCTGGCCGACGGCATAATGTTGATGTTCTGTTCATCTCCATCAGCGATTGTCTGTAAGGATGTTACATTATTGGTTGTATAAGGCGATAGGTCTCCGTTGTCGGTGAGCACGTTTTCCTGATATGGGCGTTTCATGGTTGAGTTGCACGTAGATGCCGTGCTGGAGTTCGTGATAAACATTCCATATCCATTGCCAGGCTCGGTCAGTCTCACTACATCATAGAATACATTTCCCTCCACTAGAATAGCAGGCTCGGGGTGACAGAGCATGCATGCCCTGTGTTGTTGGACCAGTAGTTGTTGAAAATGTGCCAGGTGCTCACGGAACCCAAGTCTGGAGAGCGCCCAGAGGTATGATGGATCCAGTTGTTGAAGAATGACACTTTATCATTTTCTCCAAGTCCAAGGATGGTCCAGTAATGATGTCCGTCACACGTAGCAGAATGATTGGTTCTTCCGTCAAACTCGGTGTTCGAGATGGTGACACGTCCATCTATTAGTACTTGGTAAGCATTCATGGAGAATATAAACACTTTCACACAGTACAAGGGAACTCACTGAATTCATATCCCATAGATGTCATCTGCCGGCCAACCAATGAAATCTTCACATGGTCAATCCAAATCAAATCACATCCGTCCATGTTTATCGCATCTCCACCCCAGGCGTATCCTGGATTAATGTCTGTGATATGAATGTCCTGGATGATAACGTTCGAGGAGCCGTAAACGAAGCGCAGTCCTCTGCCACGGATAACACCTTTAAATCCAAGCCCCACGAGAGTCTTATTCGATGCCACGTCAATCGTCGTCATGTTGGGATAGGTGCAGTCGACTGGAATCCTATCTCCACACCAACCAAAATCCGTTTCGATCACATCCTGGCCGCCGTCACCACAAGTATCGGTGTTAAATACGCAGCAAGCGCAGTTCTCACAGTAGCTCTCATTACCTATGAAATTATACTCCTTGTCAAGTACAATGACGCGAGTCTTGTTATATGTAAGCCAGTCGAGCAGTTTAGTCACGTTCGCTGAAATAGCTGGAGTCGCATTTCCGCCTCCTGTAACACTGCAGGCGAACCCAGCTGGCTTTCCCTACACCTTGGTTGACAAGTTGGATCCCAGGGTACTGCTGGAGAGCAGTGACGCCAGAAGTAGAAAAGGCTTCATGGTAAGCACAGTTGCGTTTTTAATCCTACGTAAGTTATAGATGGTAGCCGCCGTGTGTAATGACAACGTCTCACTATTTATCCTTCATGTATTCACTACGCGAGAGACAGAGACAGGTTTTGGATTACTGATCGCTGATAGGGGTGCCCCGGGTTTAAATTCTACAGATTGTCAGACTTATATGAAAAAGTAGTACAAAAACGTGCACCTTTCTGATCAGACGATATGTGAGTTATTGATTAATTAATATATGTAAAGAGCTCGGGGGAAGAGTTTGATAGGGGTCTTCGGTATAGGAGGACTGCAATGTTGAAGTATTGACTACACACCATCCATCATATAGATCGGAAGAGCTTATAGAACAACGATATATTCAACTACCTCATTAGAATGTACTCGTTAGGAGCGTAGGTTCAATAGGTCCCTATTTATCATATGCGTAATTGTACGCAGCTGCTTAGATATAGCCTCTGATAGGCCCAATCCTTTACAATATATAAAGCAGTCGTAGTGCCATCTCGCTTACAGAACGGAGTCTACCAATGTTTCAGCATTTGAACCGAAGGCGAACCCGGCCTATGAATCCACTGGCAGATAAGTTGATCAGCGCAGTGGGTCCAGCGTCAACCCTTTTTTTTTATCACGGAGCTTTTGCCGCATATGAGCTCGGTAATGCGGTCCGGGCCCACCTCCTCAGTTTCAGGAATACTCCTTATCTACGTGCCAATATTTCTTCAACCTCCTTACTACTTACCTTAATAGCTTCTGCTCTACTTCTTTGAGTACCTTTAACCTTTCTACTATTTACCTTAATGGTTGTTACTCTACTCCTTTAAGTGTGTTTAACAGTCCTTATCCTCTTCAAATGATATATATCCCACCACCACGGCTTCCCATACCAAAAACAAGAAACAACATTAGAGAATATGAGTCTAAGCTCACAGAGATAGAAAAAAGTGGGGCAGGCGGAGGGCATGTGGGGATGGTATGAACGCCGCTGAGAATGGTCGGTCGTGAGGCCATTGTCAAGATACTACTTGATATAGATAAAGTTGAACCTGATTTAAAAGAAAGTGATGCACGGATGCTACTGTCATATGCCGCTGAGAACGGTAATGAGGCCATTGTTAAGATGCTGCTTAACACAGGCAAGGCTGAACCTAACTCATGGGACAGGCATAGACGGAAACCGCTAATACCACTGTTGTGCCTTTCATTCATAGTGGCCCTATTTATATATCTTTCTAATTATATTGGCACATTATCTTGCCTATTTGAGATATCCCTCTAATTGTATTAAAATAGTTTGTGGTTGTAGATAATTCATTTGGTTGTCGATTGTGGGTTATATATATCTCATACTCTTTAGAGCTTTGGAGACAATGATATGGATAACCACAAGGAATATTATTACTATTTAAAAGACCCATTGCGAACATAACACACATCCCATAATATTAATATCTTGATGAATAGTAGACAAAATGTATCTGAGATCATAATCCCTTCCTTTCTGCAGTAGTTAGATATCATATGATATCAAGATATCTCCCACTGGATGATAAGACTAGCCTAGAATTCACATGTGGCTATCTTCCTATCTGAAGCTTATTGTGATTTGAAGATAAATCGATCTCTCTCAAAATGCCTTGTTGACTCCATCCCATTCTGGAAATTCCCTCTTTGCTCGCAGGAGGATTCCCGGCCAGGATGCCGCTGGTGCTTTTTCAGGCTGTCTCAGTGCTTGATCAACGACAGTATCCCCCAGGAGCTTCTCAATACCAAGTCTTGGGAATAGCTCCTCGGCAGTGCATCGAGCACCGTGTCTTTCTTTATCCAACTCCTTACCGAAATCGGTGAGGACAGCTTGACGCACCAGACGGGCAAGAGAACTAATACGCTCTGCGATTCCAGGACTGGTATGCAGGGCTATTGCCTGCCAGATTTCGCGTACGTCTGCATCGGGTGTTTTATGTTGACGAAGATAATCAGCAGCAGCATCGGCGCCTTCGACCTCGAAACGCTGTGGGCCGTCAAACTCCCTTGCGCATCCAATGTCATGCAGAATGCAGGCAACACAGAGCAGACTCCGCCTGTCGGCACTAGCCCATTCTGACTGTTCGCGTTGGGCTACCCAATCTGCAAGAAGAAAGACGCGGACACTGTGATTCAGGATAGGAGGGGGTAGGTGAGATCGGGCCAGCGTGTAGGCGCCTTGGGAGAGCTCATCATCCGGAATGCATTTGGGAATGTCTGGACTGGTCGAGTTGTCTTTCTCGATAGCTGCAAGCGGTGGACACATTATAACGACTCAGATGTTTGGTTTCTGGAGTTGATATGAAATAAAATGTTGTGTTTTTGACTGAGATGACATTGCCCTGAAACGAAGGAACTGAGTGAAAGGGTTACTACCACCCGCGAGCTGTCCGCAAAATGACGCTGTGATCGCACTGCCAAAGCCTTCGCTCTGATTGGCTGTGCTTTCGTGCCAAGACGTTCCCTCATTGGTTGACATATTTCACGGTAACGTGATTTTCTTCTCTATGATTTGCTGTTTTGTCTAGGGTTTCATTTTGTATCTAGGCATTCATTGCACTTTTTTTCAATGTACAAGGAGATTCTGCTGCTTCTATACCCATATCTTGGCTTAGTATTTTCAATGTAACTGATTTTGGAACCTAAACTCTTTCATGTTGTTTATTTATTGATTATCCTTGTATATATGAACTGTCTGCCCCTTCCCCCCCCCCCCAACAACCCTTTGCAACCATTAGGAAGAATATAAGGATCATGTAGGTGAAAAAATCTCTCTCTGCAATCTCTATATATAAAATGGCAACTGTATCTATGCTTGCTTTTTTCACTATTTAAAATACCCCGCACTTATGGCCCGCCCTGCAGTCTGACCTTTCCCCAATGATGAGTGTTTATTGATATGGCTTCAGTCTGTTCTGGATGCCTGAGACCGTGGGATCAATCTCGATATAAGACTTGTGATGCTTGCCGCCATCACTTAATACCGTGGCCCTCAAGTCACTGCCTGAATCCAAGGACTCAATCTTCTACTTAAAATTCCATGACAATATCCTTAAGCATATTGGCGCTATTATCTTCCATTGAATAACAAACTCTCAGACCTGACCGCCTAGTTAATCTAATACAGTTACAAGGCTCTATAAAGAGAAGGTATAGTCCACCACCTTTATGCCTAAAAGAAAAGTGGCCACGGACTATAGTTCCAGACAGAATATAACAGTGTTTAGATCAGGCACTGGGTTTTTTATATAATAAGTTAGACATGCGGGCTATTACTTCTGACTGCTTTTCTCTCAGTATCTTACATTTCTATATACAGGAATCTATTATCAGATATGAAGACGCGGTTTCTGCTGCTGCTAATAGAGACCTGTATTATTCTTGCGGTAAACTTGTCTCTATTATAGATATTTACCGGGTTCAAAGCAAGGACAGTATATTACTACCATTAAAAGAGTACCTTGATACTTATAGCCACTGTAGGAATACCTGGATACTTTGTTCCCTATATTATAATGTACTTCTTCGGGAAACAATCCCTAAGTTCTCTATAAAGAATCTTGTTAATGTGATACTCTGCCAAGACTACTTATCTATTCTTGAAGACCTCACCCCTGTAGAGGAATGTCTTATTGCAAAATACCATTCTCTTGGTATTATCCTGAAATTACGATCGGGCGGCTATGCTTCTCCAGTCAGCTATTATGCGCTCTGAGACCATTTTATTATTATTCTATAGAATCCCGAACCGCTGCTCCAGATTCTTCCAAGCCCAGAAGTGAGACTGCAGAGCCTGATCAAGGTATTCTGGTTAGAATGACAGTGTCTAGCAGACACTGATCTAAATCTATTTCTATTTATTTGAAAGGCCAAGGTTCTGGTAGCTTTATAATACCTGATATAATATAACTATCTATATCGAGAACTGACTTTAAATCAATAAATAATAGAGGACTGGAGTAATAACTTTATTTCTACAGAACTTTGCAATAGCATCATTTGTCTCAATAAGGGAGATTACCATGAATGAGAAGGTTATACAGTAAATTTGTAACCCGGGAACTATAAGAATAATCTGTAGACTGCCTAGGATTAAGGCTTTAATTCAGCTGAACTTCTGATTACCGGATCTGTCTCTACAGATATTAATGGAGAATAACAAGATCCTAATATTTATATATTAGACAGTTTGTTTAGCATGATCATAAATCTATCAGCTCCAGCCAGTGAATGTTTCTAAAATAGAACCAAGGTTACAGATATTTATTCTCTTCATTATTAAAGGATACCTGCTATCTTATATACTATTCAAGGTTAAACCACCTTAGTTAATTACTAGGCTAATCTGTGTTACTTCACTGCTGCCTTCCTAATCCTTTTTCTGACAGGCATTGAAGGATATCTAGATCAGTGTGATATTCCTATATCATTAGCTATGTTTGCTCAGTGGGCTCTCAGTCACTATAGTAGAAGATAAGTTGCCCTCCAAGGAACTATGCTTAGCTGTACTTATAGTTATAGATTTGCCTGTCACAGAATCTTTATATATTTATTATATGACATGCTGCAGCTCTAAAAGTCTTCACTAGGAAATATATTCCTTATTAAATAGCAGCACTGGAAATTAACCATACAGGATATTGCCTCTCTTACTGTAAATCAGCTATAAGATACAGTGAAGGCAGTTATAGTTAGTTAATAAATTGAGAATCTCACTATATAATGACTTCTACAGAATATTGAGGCAATTGAGATATATATTTCAGGATCTTTTGTCTACAAGCTAAGGATATGCTCTGAGATCTGTAGATTGATTATATACTATAGGATACCTGTCTTTTGGATGATAATTAATTCCTTAGACTTGTGTAATCTCCTTGTTCTAATCTTGGCTAGTATAGAGCTTTCTGAGGATACCTTCATGTTAGCAAATGCTGCTATCTGTGAGGTAATAATAATATCCAATCCTGTTACAGTTGCATAGTTCTTTCATTATATATATAATACTGTCCTGGATGGCCTTCTTGCCACTAATACAGGCTATATTGGAATCCTTGGAGATCTTTCCAATTATTTTGCTGTTATAGAGACCAATGGTCAAGGCATGCTGTACCTGTATATATTAGTATAGATTAAGAGTAATCTTGGTTTTACTACTTTATATGATTAGCTTCTAAAGGATGAGCTATTTGCTGCTTACATGATTCATTATCTGGAATTAATTATTATACAAGGTATAGATCAGAGTATCCTGCAGGACTCTAAAGTGAACCTTTCTATAATACTGCCTTCCAGAAAGGAGCATGAATCCGATAATGATTTTTATCTTAGATTATCCTATAACAGCAACTCTATTATATATAAAAAGCAAATCCATTCACGGAATTATCTCTTAACCTGCTTTAAATATTAGTAAATAGGATCCAGCAAAAATACTTGCTACTTTAGTATATTACAAGATTTGGTTTCTACTTCTAAGGTGGATAAGTTTGGATTAATTCACCTCACTTAAAATTATACCTGGATAAACCTGTGGAATCCAGCCATAGCTAGCTATATCCATTCAAACTAAGATATCTCTTGAATCCTAACAGTCTCTAAATTATTGTCTCTAATCCACTATATTATTAATTATATAACTAAAGATAATATATCTCCCTGGTAAATAATAGTCAAGGCGGCTTTGTTAAAGCACTTTATTAATAAAGCAAAAGTAGCCAATTCTCTAACAGTAACTGACCTATATCTAAAAGAAAAAGATATAGATAACTTTACTTTACACTACTTTAACTCTCTCTCTTATAACTATAAGATTAGTGGAGTCTAAGTTGTAAGTACTTTACTCTAACTACTGATCTACTATATTATTAGCTATAACTTTATCCAGATTAATCTCTGGTGACTGAGATAATATATGCGCGCGGCTGTTTAACTAACCAACTTCAATAATAATAGCTCCATGAGTAAGATGGCAGAGAAACCCTATATTTTTAAAGTTGGTAATTTAGCTCCTGTAAGTGTTTTTAATAACTATAAATAGCATGGCCTGTATTTGGCTTCCCTGTCCTTGTTTGAATACTGCATGCTTATATAGACCAAAAATATATGTGACACATCAGTAGATGATATGGAGTTTGATCCGAAATATCCCTGGTATGCCACACATGTACAATACTTAGCCTGTACTCTATTCCAGGTGGCTATGGTCACATTTCATGGGCAGCTCACTAAGTGCTAATCTGCTGAGGATGCTGTTCCAGGAGGCCACCTGAAAACAGAGTTAATTCTGAATGATATAAGTAAGATAATGCTGGGCTTATTTATTTCCTGGGAGGATCTCTTTGTCCACTCTCTTCAATATACTATAAAACTGGATATATATACTTATGTATAGAAGGCTATAGAGCTGATACTACTGCAGTATAACTAAGTCTTTATGTAAAATATCAAGCTTCTCCAAAAGTCCAAGAAAGACTGTTAAGTAGATATAAAGTTATAGAAATTAGTAAACTATACTTCTGACTTATATATCTATAATATTAATGAGTTTGAACTAGCAGATTTTTATTTATATAGTAAAGATAGTGAAGAACTTATTTCTCTTCAAGATAAAATATTTAATGCTAAGATATTGATTACTGCTTTCCACTTCATTGCCAGATTATAGGATTGAGAGATACACGTCACCGGAAAGCATATTCCTATAATAGACTAGCCAATAATCTACTTTTATAGTCTGTAGCTTAAAAACCTTTAATCCCTTAATATCTATAATACTCTAGTATATAAGACATCCGGCCTTAGGTTCTTCCCTTTATTAATACTCCAGTATTGGGAGGTTTGGCTGAAATAACTTGCCAAGTCTAGTAAAGAAGACACTACAAGTTATGATTTATTTATCTCTAGCTTTAGATTTCCTGACTCTAATTTAGAGATTAAAGATAGTATTCTAGAACCAATACTAACCTTGTTAGACATAAATGCCATCACTATTATAGCACACTAATCTTAAATCAGTGATCTTTCTACTAGTGCGGCTCTTTACTCTCTTATCAGTGAAGATATCTCTCTTAATGTAAAATAGTGGCTAGTTATGGAAAAAGTATTATTAGAGACTTTACACTAGAAAGATTATACTTATAATTCTATAAAATATCTGCAAATCCTTCTTTATATTGGAGGAGAAGATGGCGTGGGTAAGAGTCAGGTTATTAAAGGAATTGTGGCTGGTATAGACTTTATCTAGCATAAGTATAAGGTTATACTCATAGCCCTAACCGGTATTGTAGCTGATAATATTGGAGGAAATATATACTATATATTGCTTGGTATCTCTATTGATTGCTCACAAGGCTCAGTAGTGAAATCCTGTGTGAGAAGACTCTGGTCCTAAAAGACAATCATGATTATTGATAAAGTTAGTATAGTAGATCTGAGTATACTTAGCATGATAGATAATTACTACAAGGTCATACGGTCCTTGAATAGAAATTTAACTAATCTTTTTAGAGGACTTCCAGTAGTTATCTTGATAGGTAATTTTTTCTAATTTCTACCTGTTCACGGCCCAGCACTGTGGAAGAAACTATAAAAGAATAATAAAAAAGATAAGAATAGTTAGCTGATTTGGCACTGTTTTTAAAATATGATTATTTTAGATAAATAGATAAGACAGGTATAAGATACTTTCTTCTAAGACCTGCTATCCTGAGTAAGGGCAGGAATATTAATAGATAATGATCTATCTTTACTTAACTCAAAAGCTATTATCTCTCTTATTATATCTTAACTAGGTGATGTGACTGCTATAGTAAAATTAAACTTACTTCAGTATCAGATTAACTGCATTCAAATGGAACACTTTGTATAAACCTGATACTAAATAATCTATATCTTTCCAGCTGTCCATAAGCAAACTAAGTCTACTAATCCAGTTTATTTAAGACTCTGTGTTAATGACCTACTCCAGCAGCCAGACTAAGACACTAAAATCTCTTTTTCCAGGCTTTTTTTATATATTATCAATATATCTGCTATAATACTCACTAATAGCTGCACCGCGCTGGAACTAGTTAATAAAGTAGCGGGAACTGCTGTCAGTATTGTAATAGATTTAACTGGCAAGTTTGTCTTTCTATAAGAAAGCTGACTATATCTAACTTGATATATCACTAGCTAAATTCTTTAAAATTAATAATCTCTATATACTTTACACTAAATCGCCTGCTTGTATTCTATTCTGACAGAATAAATTAAAAGCCTCTGGCTTTAAAGAATTAGAACTGTTTATTATACTGGTATTTCTATTAGAGAGATCTATCTCCTTGAAAGGCTACTCCATGTGAAGAAAATAAGTTATAATATATCCGGCATTCTGTTTTACAGACTATAAAGTCTAAGGCTTAACACTTAAAGCTGTAATCCTTGATCTTAAAGATAATTTAACCAGATAAGGTTAAGATAGCTATAGAAAGTATTACTTAATATATATTTAGTTGTCTAGACTTCAATCCTTGAAGAAATTCTATCTATTACAGTAGATTAATATAAAAGATATCAGCTTTAAACTAGATCTATAACTATAGACTAAAATGAAATAGCTCCAAGATCTTAAAAAAGAAATTATTATAGTATAGTATCTAGATTCTTAGATTAGTAGCTCTATTTTAATCTAAAAGTTTAACTCTTTCTATACCAATTCTAGGCTTGAAGAATCTTCTAACTGGATAATATTAAATATTCTTACTAAAATATTACTCTTAATATATATAACTCTCTAGAGTATATTTATTCAATATACTCTATATTCTGTAGAGTACTAATCTTGAAGATCTTCTCTTTATACCTGATCCTCAGTATTAAAAGAAATAGAAAAACTGTAAAATCTATAAAATAAACTGCTCTCTATCTGTATCCTTTATTCTAACTTATAATTCTAATCTTATAATGATAAAATAGAATATATTCTTACTTAAAACTGATTTGTTTATGCAATGCGGGCAGGGTGTAGCTACATTACAGGCAGGGTATACTATACTATTATCAGGCTGAATTACTATTTAATACTGTATTTTCTTATTCCTATTTAAAGCTCTTACTTCTATATTTCCCGGGTTTCCTAAGCGTTTCTATATAGTAATCTTCTTTAGCTTTTTATAGATTTCCTCCTTGAAAAACTGTTAAATATAATTTCTGAGAATATCTCTAAATATAAACTTCCCTTCTACATTCTATATTCAAGACTTTATTGACTATGTTGAACCGGATCTAACCCGGTCTAGTAAGAGTCTTGCTCTACAGCTATATATTTCACTTAATATCCCTGAAAAAGATATATTTTCAGATAATATTGAGTAAAAAGATATCCTAATCCTAGTTTAATTTTTCAGTAAACTGAACCAGTCTGAGTATTATTTATCTAATATATTTATTTACACCTGGGACTCTTTTTTAATAGCTACTATATAAAATCAAGACTTTTATATTCTTCTATATACTCACACAGTAGACTAGTAAGAAGCTTCTTAAACTTGAATAATATTCCTTCTCAAGTAGTCCAGTTATCCAGAAAATCATGAAGATACAGATTTATACTTTATACACTGTTTAGAGACAGTCTAACTAACTGTAATACTCCTTGCTATAGTAAGTAAGTGTGGAGAATAGCTGAATAATGGCTTAAAACTCCTATATTACTATCTCTAATTAATAGTTTATAATAGTTCTAGCCGGACCTAGCATATATTTTCAGTTACTATCTATTTCAAGAATAGCCAGCGCTAGATCAACTTTTTACCACTAACTTCCAATACTTAAGTATTCATTACTGGACATATCTTTAGAGTGACTAAAGAAAATCCATAACTTATAATAGTAATAGATAATATACACTTTCTATTAATACTGGCCTAATCTTTGCCATTAACTCCATCTTCCGCAATAGGCAAGCAAAAATAACCGGACCAGTAGACACAGCAAGTTACTACTGTAACTCTATTAAAGTCTATTAGTCTACATGATATAAATTCAATTCTATTTTATTATAACAACTCTTCTCTTTCTACTTAAGAATACTATAAAGGAATTGACCTTACAGAGCCGGACAATAATAAGGACACTTAAATCACATTAACTGAGATAGTAGTTAAACCTGAATTATTTCTCTAGTTAAGCTTATCTATACCTGAGTGCTGTTCTCAGAGACTACAAAAAACTTCTTATACTAATATACTTGCTATATCAAAAAGATTATTGTAACTAGTAACTGCCCAGTATTTTTAGCTATTTATATTTCTGTTTCTAGTACAGTGAGTTTATCACTTGTTTCTTTTATTTATTATATAATTCTGATATATTTAATAAATATATGCTGAGCTATACTTGCTATATTAAGATAAAGATTATGTTATCTAGCTAGTCAAGTAAAATATAGTGAATCTGTTATTTTACTTCTACTATTACTTTACTTTTTAGTGTTTTTATTCCAGTTACCTTATACAGCCTTTCTTATATTTCCTAATCTTTATCTTATCATCTATCAACATCTATCTTGTCTACTATCCACTTTTATCTCAGAATTCACTACTTGCTGCTGTACAGTTCTTCTTGTAAGTATCTCTCTATATAACATATTCTAAGTACTCTATTTTCTAATTTAGCTGATTCTTTAGCGCTTCTAATGGCCAGTATCACTCCTCATGTTTCTGCCCCTGGCTGTCTTGTCAACAGTAAGTACAATCGGTTGTTTATTATCTTAGTTTATATTTAACTCCTTCCTTGGCCTTTTAGGCTATGTTAAAAGCCTTATCAATGGTATCAGTAACGATCTTGATCTAGCCCGTACACAACTCCAAACTGTAAAGAACACTCTATACCTTAAGAGTCCCCTTCAGAATAATCCTGGCACCCGCCTCTCTTCTACCGAGAAGCACTCAGCCCTTCACACTGGCTATGATAATCTTGATAATCTTATCTACTTCCTTGAAAGTGTCCTTGAGAATGTCAAGGCCGCCATGAATCTTATAAATAAGGGTTAAGTATTGTGCTGGCCTTTCAGGAAAAATAGCTGGCAATATAACTTCCTGCTCTTAGGATCTCTACAACTGCTTACCCCCCAACTAAACATGGAAGTATATTTATCTTTTCAAAATACTGCTCTCCAGAAGCTTGTCTATCTCTTCTTTTTAGTTATCTAATACAAATACTCATTCTTCTCCTTTCTTTCTACTTTACAGAACCAATCGATTGTACCTTGTATGACTGGGCCACCTTTTCTTGTGCAGTCCTCATCTGTCAATAAATTTAAACTGCAAACTCGGATGCGACTCTTTGCTTCTACTAATGTCTTTATCGTTTCAGGGCTTACGGCGTGCGGCAGCGCGCGTCACCAGTACTAATACGGTGGTCTGCTGACCTGTAACCTGCGCCTAATCCTATGACAAGACTACGCCCTACGTCTTTGTAGAGTCTCCACGTTCACGTGTGACATACGCTAGCTTATTGTGAGGTCATCAAACACTGAAGACCAGGAAAATATGAGGCTGCAAAGAAGCAAAATATACAAATATCATTATAATAAAGAAATAAATAATACAGGATATATAAATTAATTATCATTGAATCAGTGAATACTTTCATTCAGTCTGGATCCAAGACGGATGTCGGGTGCTTTCGGCCAGTCAGCGCGAAGTGCTATCACGACAGCCTACGGCTAGCACGTACTAGGGTATAGGGACCCTTCGCGGAGATTGAGGTTGAATCAGAATGAGAAACGGCCCTGCCCTCGAAACGTATTATTAATACGCCGCAGCGTTGCTGAAATGAGCATAACATTAGACCGCACATGATCAAACATCAAACCCGTAAAGTTCATGTATGGCTGCCGACTAGTGACTACCACAATATTCCATCACGTAACGAATCTGTATAGATACGAAGCTTCATTCGCACTCGGAGCAAAATATATAACCGGATGTAACATTCAGTATATTGGGTTACATCGTTTTAATGAACGCTGGGTCTGACCATCAATGGCAACCCGGATTGTTAATCCATAGAGGTAACAGAAATGTAGGTGGGAACTAATGGCTGTTGTAGTACTATAGTTGGATATAATGTATATTACAAATTCTCGCAAAGTGGTAAAACATATGATTGTAGTATTAGTATCAGACGGCCCGTCGGCGGGAAGCCTTATCCTTAAGCCTAGTGTGAAAGCAGCAATCGAACAAGAACCTACTCCAGAGAACTTGAACTAGGACGCACAACAAGCTAACCCCTTTTGGGGTTAGCCGCCCTGACAAAGCTGAACTTTTTTATTATGCTTTTTGGAGCTTACCAGGATAGTGATCGACCAGTAAGGCGTCCAAGGCCCCCCTAGACTTCTGCAGAACCCATTCAAACCCGAACCCAACCAATTTCTTAACTTACTTATTATGGGTTTTAGGTTCCTGACTATAACCTATAATCTGTATAGGTAATCCATTGGGTACCCATTTATATATTAACAGGGTAAATACAGGGATTTATATAGAAAGATATACTTAGTAAACGGTTTTATAAATGCCAAGACCATGTTATAAATGCCAAGACTATGTTTATATAGAAATAGATTTAGATAGGTAATCTATAGACTATAGGTTACCTACATAGGTTTTGGGTTGGGTTGGGTTATATGAGGTTCATGATAGGTTTCGGGTTGAGCTGGGTTATACGAGGTTCATGTTTTGGGTTGGGTTGGGTTATACGAGGTTCATGATAGGTTCTGCGGAAGTCTAGCCCCCCCCCCCCCCCGCAGTAACAGTTCGACAGACTACTACATGAGAAACCGTCTGCGTGGTTGGCTATATTCGCTCTCCTATCTTTAGGAATGGATTTGGGAGTATACTAGTGTCTCTGTGTGTATCTGATAGGCCACAGTTACGTTACGACGGGGCTATACACCTTTGTTTATGGCACGAGTAAAGCGAACATTGATGAATGCCACAGCAGCTCAAGTATATAAACCCTTCTTCCTCCGCTCTACATCTGCACAGCTCATCAGCTCAAGATACTCCAGCTCATCAAGCCTCGTCTTTTACCTTGTTCTCTATCATTCCAACTTCAAGAATCTCTCCCCCTTCCAAGATGCGTTTCTCCATCACCGCCGTCGCCGTCATGGCTGGTCTCACTGCCAGCGGATCCGCCTTTGTCATTGACACCTACAGTGACAATAACTGCGGTAGTGTCGTCGAAACAGGCGTCAATATCTGGGACAACACCTGTGCGACTTGGCCTAAAGGTTTCAAGTCTTTCAAGATCAAGACCTGGGGGGGCACTCATCAGAAGGGGTACTTCTTCGCGGAAGGTGGCTGCGGGAGCCTTCCTGGGGCCATTCGCAATGGCTATGTGGATTCCACAACAAACGACTTCACACTTGGAGACTGCAATACTTTCAACGGTGCATCTGCGAATGCGGTTGCTTCGTACGCTGGTTGATAAGTTTAGGAATTCAACCAGGTAAGCCCTTATGTCACGATGATTGAAGAGAAGCTAACTGTACCCTAGAAGTATAGTGGTATTGTGAATTGTTGCAGGGAGGAGAGATGGAAAGAAAGAAGAATTCGCAGACTCTCATCTATCTTTACTTTTATCAGTCCAGTATGTTGGATGTGTTCCATCCTGAAATAGCGATAAAGGCAATTAGAATCTATCTGTTTCTTTGGTGATCTAATATTTATTCAGAATAATAGTTCTATTAAGTTTTACTGCAGTAGTAGTGTATGGTTATCATCCTGATAAGTACTAGATTCCGAAGAATTTCAAATTGCGTTAGTGCGGCCGCTTTTGCGCTTCGCATCCTATGTGGTCTTCAGAAATATCAAGTTCAGATATGATCCTCAGGATTTACAGAGAGAATAGAAGTGTTGTTGCCTTCTTAAATAGGTTTTTACTATATTAGGGTTGGGATTTATACCACACTGTAGAATGCTAATATACTTACCCTTACTTATCTCTCTGATCAAATGCGCTTCTAGAAGCCACGGTTCAAGGGCCTGATCCTTACTTTTTTGATTACAATTACAAGCATGTATATTGTCTTAGAGATAGTGTTTATTACGGAGAAAGGCTCTGTTGGCAACTGAAACAAGACTCTAGACAAATTATCGCTCACCGCTTTCTACCGGGCTCCCTTACTACCACTAGACTAGCACTTAAACTGGACTAATTTCAATTTGCGGGGTTACGTTACATTGCTGAGACCGAAATTCGTCGAGCGAGCCTAATCGGGCGCATACTTGGATGGTGCCGATGCGTCGGCAGCCTCCCGAACCTCCGGCAGGCTGCCGACGCATCGGCACCATCAGGACATGCTCCATGCACTAGTTTCCCCACAACCTAGAATAATCTTCACTAGCGGCTCAGGGACTAAGGATAGAGCATGCTCAGACTAGTCATGCCATCTGGAGCCGGATATGTTTAGCAAATTTCGCTTTGTTTAGCTCAATCCTTCTGTATGGTCCCTGCTACTTTGTATCGGTTAGTGAATGATATAAAGGGAGGCAATTGCCATAGCATGTGCTCCGATTCTGTAAGATGGTCAAGAGGCAAAACAGTTATGCGTACGCTTAACGTAATCCACGTACGAGCTGCGCAGCCCCAGTAAAACTACACGCCTCCCTATATCGAACTAATTCAAGGACCTACTATGCCACCAGAAGCGCGTAAAAAACCGGAAAATTCAGCTGAGCAAGATGGGCGGCTCTTATTAGCTATATCTGCTTTAAAAATCAACAGTTCTCAGCTGTACGGGAAGCAGCGCGCTCGAAGTAGCGCGTTCTCAGGTGAGTCTTGTCCGTGGCTTACCCCCATCTATTGTGCACTCACCCAAGCTCGCGGCCCCTTCTGCGATCTGACTAGCTAGTTGTCCCCCCAGTTGCCTACGTTCGACAGAAGCCTTAAGAGGGATTGAGGAAGTTAGGTTCAACACATACGGTTGATACTAACAATGTAGATTAAACGGAACAAAACATAATGGCTTGAGGATTTCAAGACCTACAATCCCAGTAGCCCAACGCTTTAGCGCCTTTATATGGTTCGCTTCACCTCTGGTAACCAGTTTTACATTAAGTGTTATGATAGCGACGAAGAGGATGGGTGTATGATATTCTTCTGCCTATCTAAAGCCGATGAGTGGAGGCAACGTTGCCGGAAAGCAGTGCAAACTGGTGTACCGATATACTGGAAATCACCTACCTAGATGCAACCACAGGATGAATTAGTGGACAGTCAGCCTATCTTAAATAATTGGAGTTGTATGTTCTGTCAACACGAAAGACTTGATGACGCTTAGATCCGAGGTATCAAATATATCAACTTCTCGGTAGTTCTCAGAAAACACAACGTGGTAAAGTTTTCCCTTATACTCTAGAGAAGACATTAGTTAAGCAAAAAAAATATATGCAAGGCAGGTATTACCTGGATGAGGTTTCTTTGGTGCTGTATTTGTGAAGTCTAGAACAATATATTGTTCCATTTCCCCTGATTGTATCATGCTATAATATTGACCACCTGTTTCAAACCTTCTCATATGTTCCACGACCCGATCATGTTCTCGGAGAAGTTCTAACCCCCACTTCTTCTTCCCAGCAATAAGGAAGTCAATTGTGCCACCCTTTGGCCCTGTTTTGATTATAAACTCGGGTGACATTATCAAGTGGCCATCCAATATAGGAAAAAGACAACGGTAGAACTCCTTCTGGTACTGATCTTCAAGAGGCGATAAATTGCCCCCCACCGCCATGGAACGAGGGGCATTGGCCAGCTGATATGGTTGGAAATGAGTAATAGTATCGATCGCTAGTTGGAGAGGTGTAGTAAAGTTAAGGTTGTTGTCGGGAACAGGCGCGGTGAAAAGGGAGTGGCAGTACCTAAATATTCTATGATTTAGTGATACACCATATTTTATAGAACCCACACTTACCACCTGTGAATCTGACTCGCAAATATATAGCGTATATCATTATCTGACCTCTCAGCATGAAGCCATCCATTGCGCCAGATTCCTTTAAGAGCCTGTTTCAATTCTTCGTTCTTGGTTTCAAACTTAGATCCGTAAATACCATCACAGGTGATAGCTGCCTTGAGGACTGTAGCTGTATAATGCTCTTGTAATATTCTCGATGAAGGTAAGCCTCGGGTAAACGGATAACCTTTAATGTAGTCGAAAAATTTTAGGGGCTGGCGGAAAAGAATATTGCTTGCTATTGCCCAACTGATAGCGACATCATTTCGCACGAGCTCATAAAGCGCCTATTATGCAAAATATAAATGTCAATAGATTGATCAGTGGTATATCTTGACTGTTAACTCTAGGGTAAGGCTCACCGGTACGTCTTGCAGAACACGTGTGAGGCTCGTTAGCAACCCTACATGTCCATTACTACATGCAAAGAATCCTTGTTTCAGGTCTGGTGTTAGAGCTATAGATGGGCGTATGACGATGGATGCGTAACAGCCTACCACCTCCATAGCCTCATCCTCGTCAAGCAGGAGACCAACAGGCCTCCAAGGTAGTAGGCCCAGACTGTGAGTTTCAACGCCTTCTGCTGGTCGTAAGGAGATTTGCTGCTCGGCAGCAAAGACCATCAGAGTTTGCACATGCTCTTCCTTGCCAAAGCCCGAGAAGCCCCTATGTGGTGAGCCATATGACATAAATAGAATTATGAACGGGCTGGTACCAGGCTCAATACGTTTGAAAAAGTCTGCCCAAATTTCATGGTCCCAGTATGACTGCTGCGCTTCATCTAGAAGCAAATAAGCTCGGTAGTTGATCCAGCTGCGGCCGTGTACGCCGGTCTCCTGCTCCAAATGCGCGGCCCAGCCTATCTTACTAATTTTCGGATCCCATCCTGTAAGGGAGTGTATAGGCGTCGCCTGACCATACCTCTCGAGTAATTTATTGAACCACAAGATTCATCAAGACAGTTTTTCCTGATGCCGGTGTACCGTTCACTCGAACGATATGATAATGATTGACTCGGGCGATAAGCTCATCCACTAGTTTCCCTCGCGAGATAACATAAGAAGGTATCTCTGTAGGAATCAACACTTAGAATGCTGTCACATATATTTTAGAGTGAACTGTTTACCGAAAGGGCGGGCAATTCTGGATCGAGGGGAAGTTGGCACAGTAACATCATGTATGGCTGTGGGTTTGGTGACAAGAATTAGCTGCCGGTCTTCAATTCATAAAAGACGTAAAGGACTAACGAAAGTTAAGGTGCAGAAGCATTGGATGCATGCAGTCATCACAGGATGCCTGAGTGACATCCAAATCGGAGATACTGTATCCAGAAGTGCACGTGCACTGGAACCCATTCTTGCCCTTCCAAGTACATGAGCCCATAGTGATGAGTATGCTTCGTCGTTGTTGGATGGGAGAGTCTGGCGTGTTGTGTTGCTGTTGGGTTGGAGAGGGCGGTGTCAGAAGCCTTGGTGAGCGAGAAGGCGAAGATGGAGGAGTAGCTCGGAAATGAGACACAGATGACGTGTTATGGGAAGGTGAGCTTTTAATCATGCTGAAGCCTCAAGAATGACAACTAGCCATTCTCGTTCGTGCTGAGAGTGAGAAGCTTAGCCACAGGTGTCACTAGAACAAGAGAGGGCAGAAGTTAGCGGTACTCCCGGTACATTACTTGGGAGATTTGGTAGTAGCCGAACTAAATGACCTACTTGGAGCGCTATAATTGAAGGTACCAATCGAAGAGATACGAAGGTTGGAGTATAAGGGGGTGGATGATATTAAAATGAGTTACAGCTCCCTCTCTTGTGATTGAGGCTGTATCAACTACACGTACGTAGCCTACTGAGGATCGGATGCCATTTAGATAGATACTCAATTATATGGACGACTGTATAGACTATCTTAACCGCTTGCTTCTCTCTAACTAATGGGTAAAGCCTTCAGGGCTTGGAGTTGGTGATCTGGCCAAGCCACTAGGACCACGAAGTATCGTATAGATTCATATCTCTAACTTATAGGTCAAGCCTTCAGGGGTTTGGTTTGGTTTGGTTACTATTTAACGTCATTCGGCGGATCACGCGGCAACGTGATCCGCGGCCGCCATAGGGGCAACTGGACGTGCTACCTAAACAGAAATCTCACTAGGAACTAGCTAAATACATGCTTACAGTAACAAATCTGAATAATATATATTAAAAAAGAGTGGAAGAAGCGCCTGGCACTATCCTGGCCTGTCTTCTGGTAGTAGAAACCTGCTTTGGTTATCTATAACTAGAAAGGGATGCTGTCTATCTCTACCCAGATAGAAATATAGACTGTTACACTATTCAGTGCTTGAGCAGCCCAGTTCAGGTATATGTCTTTGAAGAAGAATAAATATTATATAATATAGTTAAATTCTTTAGTTCCAGCAGTTGTACTAAGGAATCAGTTGATAGTCTATAATAGACCCGCATTAAGATACTTCTATCTATCTTTCTAGTACTTCCTGGTATAAGAATAGAAGAAGAAGTAGGCAGGAGACTTTAGCCTGCTGCAGAAGTAGATTACTAGATAATCTGAATAATAGTATTTTTCATAATATACTGTAAAGTCTCTATAATCTGTACAGGTAGCTATAAGCCGGTCTAGTAGCTAGTAGAGAAGATTATATTCCTTAGAGTGACTGCTCTTTGTATAGGGTCTAATATACAGATTATAATAGGCCTGTAGTACCGTCTTTATATATATTACTGAGAAATCTGTATAGAGTTACTGTTTTATCTTCTGCCTGAGATATGACAGAGAGAGATATAGAAGTTATTAAATATTATATCCTGCTTAGCAAGCTAGTCTGCTAGTTCATTCTCTCTATTCTAGATTGACCTGTAATCTAGTATATCTCTAGGAACATATAGACTAAGTTTAGCAGAGATAATCCTTCTTTCTATTGTATTAAAAGCTATTAAAAGATATCCATAAGCCTATATCAATAGAAAGCCAGTCTGTTATCAGCCAGAAGACTGGCTGCCGCTAGATTATTAAGTAAGATAGTTAAGTAGATGGTAAATTATATATATAGCTACTGGATTGCAGCTTAGAGTTTCTCTACTGTACCCATAAGTTCTGTATTATAGACCTCGTTTTGGGACCGGCAGAACCAAGCCCTAGGTAATAAGGATAGAGCCATAATATACTATATATCTATAACCAGCACCATGGCCTGTTTATGAGCTGTCTGAGTAGTCTGATATCTGCAGTGGAACAGGAGTATAGTCTTTACAGGATGTTGGAAGCATGTATAGTGGCAGGAGAGGTGCCTGTATTTACATGTGTTACCGCACAGGTGTAAAGATATGTCAGAGCATAGTGTTAAGCCTTGTTTTGAATTTGGATCCTTTTTATCCGCTACGCGCATAATTGGGTGCTCAGCGTCCAAGCTTGTGTATCTGACAGTTGCTCTCTGGAGGGTGCTGTTAAGTAGAGCTCCTGGATCAGGCAGATCTGCCTCACGAAGCAGTGCTGCGGTAGATGTTGATTTATAGACAGGGGGAATGGCCAGAGCGGCTAAGCGGAACAGGGATTGTAGGGACCCATTGCATTTTCAGAGCTTCGGCCTAGGTGCCGCTATTATAAAACCTAGATATAAGCTACTGCTAATGGCGATACAGCTTAAGCTAATATACATTTATAAAGCACCTATATTAACCGACCATCACGTCTATCCTGTCAAGCCAGTATTAATGATCCCCGATGCTAGGCATTTCAGAGCTTCGGCCTAGGCGCCATGATTATAAAGCCTAGATATAAGCTACTGCTATTAGTTGCTTTGGTACCGCATGCGGATCAATTGATCCTGTGCTAACAGCTCAGCTACTCAAATGGCTGCCTCCGACTAGGCGTCAGACATCTGTCTCTCCCTTTACCACTGCGGTGAGCGTTGCTGACCAGACACTGAGGGTCAAATATTAAACTGGAATTTGTTTCGAAGATTCTGTGGGACGTAGATGCAGAGATTGAAGAAAGTGATGAGTTGTTAGGGATAGTCTCATATTATTATAGATATAGTAGTCAGATATAGTTGACTGGTTGGTAAACACTACTGTTTTTTGAGTAATTCATTCTACTCTGTGAAAGTATCTCCCGGGCTAGCTTATACATTATAGATGTAGATTTTATTTTTTTTATTCATATGTCTTGTATATACTAGTACAGGATATGAAGTTTATATAGCATAATTTTAAAAAAAGATAAGTTTTGGACAGTGGTGACGGTTAACCTGGGTTTCAAAAGAATATTGAGGAAGGAAATGATATGTTGGCTGGGGATTCCGGCTGGCGGTCCTGATTGGACCAGCCAGTAGGGTGATCCGGCCGACAAGCGTTTAGGTGTTAGTGGTAGGATAGCTGTAGATAGTAGGAAGTATGATCCCCACATAGAGCCCTAAGATGATATATCTTCCTATATGATCTATACCTCGTACTGCAAAACCATTGTTTGAGCATTGTTTGTCTGATATTTGCCGTGAATTAGATATCGGTGATTGCCACTGACGACTTTCCTTATCAGGCACTTCAGGCACCATCGCGTATCCCTGTCTGGCGACGTTTGTTATTCTGACAGCAGTCTGCACATAGCCCTTCTTCTGCAAATCGCATTAGGCTGGCGCCACAGGACTTAGTCGACACTCTCAAAGTCCAGAATTTATTGCCACTCTGTCGGTCGGTCGGCTCGTGGCGGCTGCCCAATCTTGTCGCTAGTGCTGCATTGCAAGACTGACAGCATGACCGATTGACATCTGCAAAGGCGCCTTTTGGTCACCCATCTTCGATTTATTCAACACGAAGGGAGCTCTGTCCAATTTATTCCTTTAGGATGGCACGGGCCCGTCTTCGCTGCGAGGACTACAGTGTAAGTTGGGTGTGCGTCCTACCCATCGAGCTGGCCGCAGCGCAGGAAATGCTAGATGAGGAACATGACAGGGCCAGACTACAAAGCCCTTCGGGGGGATACTCTCTATACCTTTGGCCACATTAATCAACATAATGTGGTGATGGTGTGCTCTCCTACTGGTCAAATAGGAACCAGCATCGCCGCTACGATGGCTGTTCGAATGACAGCTACATTCACCTCCATACGATTTGTCCTGATGGTAGGTGTTGGCGGGGGTTTCCCTAGCAAGAAAGCCGATATTCGCTTGGGTAATGTCGCCATCAGTCAGCCAGGTGAGCAGCATGGTGGAGTGGCGCAGTGTGACTTTGGTAAAGGCGTCCCACAGGGCTTCAGGCGGACTGGGACTCTCAATAAGGCACCAACGATCAACAAACCTCAGGGGTTAAATAGAATATATATATATACATTTGATGACTGAAAATACTCGGCCGCTTGGACCTCACTCGCTTGATACAACCGGGTCGAACGGGTCAGGTTGAACTATGTAATGATTACAGGGGAAGAAGGGTAGAGCGAAGGCTATCTCGGCTACACAGATGTAGCCTACTAAGTGCGGGAGGAACGCTTTATTGTCTATCTGACTGTGTCTCTCGTACAGGACTTCCAGCATGCTTGACGATTGTTCTTCTCTTGCGGGGTAAAGAGTCATATCATGGCAAGGCACTAGTTGCTGAGCCAACGAGATCTTTCTCTCAAACCCGAAACACTCAATCCAACTCGATCTATGCTCTCCGTTCAACTCCAACAGTCACCCTCGTTATCCGAATAGTCCATATTGGATGGATCTTTCAAGAAATAGATAGATCCTACCTCCCACCTACTATAATATAATGTCTGGCAAATGTGCGGAGGAAATCCGAGAAAAGTGAAATGTGGTTGCATTGTAATCGTGTTATATGAGCTCAGTTGCAACCTGTTTTGCAACCTTCATCCCTTGTTCAATCGCACCATCGATGAATCCACGCCAACCATCCGCCCAATCCGAGTTTGCAAAAAATAGCCAACCGTGACGTTCCTGAAGAGGGCCGAGGGACTCCCGCGACATGTTCGGCTTGAAGGTTGTCCAAGCACCCTTGGCATAAACATCAGTGGCCCAATTGTGGAAGACCTAACCAAAAGGGTTGAGTCAGTGCTCCGCAATGATAAGAGTTCAAGAGAGGGCATAACTTAGCCATAACGAACAATTTTCTTGATTCCTAGCGGCTTGATGCGAAGCAGGGCATCTTTGATTGTTTCGATATCCTTCTCTGGGCAGATTGGAAATATGTTGGCAGCAATATGTGTTGTTCCACTTGGAGTTGTTCCGTCGGCGCATGCGTAGCTGATCCCTCCACAAGCTGGATGGGCGATGCCAGACCATTGCCTCAGACCAGAACCCGTCACTTCAAAGTTGACTTTACTAGCCAACGCAATACTGCCGCTGGTTAAGGCCCTAATTTTGGACGCTGACAAGGAGGGCCGAAACAATATATCAGACAAGACGTTCAATGGAATAGTACAAACGATACGTTTAGCTCGAAAAACCTCTGCGCTGAGGCAGTGGACTGTCGCGCCAGATTTGTCGGTCTGATCCACTCGAACTACGGGGTCTTGAAACATGTACGATAAATAGCCAGTGTCTAAGGCCTCGCGAAAAATGGATTGAGCCAGAGCAGTTTGGCCACACTTCAGCCGGCACAAGGCTGTACTTCCTGCCAATCCATTCCCATCATACCCACAGAGTGCCCACCAGCGGAGGATGTCCCAGAAGGCAATCTTCTCCAGGTCAACGCTTCCGCCAGTGCGCATGATAATCGCTTGCAAGAGCGCAATCTCTTCTGTTGATAATTGGGACCTAACTTGGTTGAGTCGATCACTGGCAGAGTAGGCATCCCATCTCTCTGCCACTTCACCTCGGCTTGCTGGGTCATGCGGTAGGGGAATAACGCGGCGCGCCTGACACCCATCAATATCACAGTAGATGCTCAATACCTTGGCCGTCATTACGCGCTTCATCAAAGGGAAAGAAAAGGTTAGTGGCCAGATTATGTTGGTTTTTTTTTTTTTTTTTTTTTTTCCTTGTCATGTTGGGAACGAAGTGCAAATAACTGAAAGGGTCGTGTCTGTTCGGGGGAGAGGAGTTGCTTATAGGGGCTCATACTAACTCGCAATATTTTATATCCTTTTTTGTTCCGCTGAACATTGTGGTCAGTACGTCATTGTCTGAGTACTGCTGTGAGAACATTATCTCCTTCGTAAGCCCATAGCGAGAAAGTTCATGGAAGAGATGCGGCTGGCACCAGTGAATCCAGGTACCTCCCATCTCATATTGGTACCCGTCGATGGTTGATGTCCAGGTCCGGCCTCCAATCCGATCTCTAGCTTCGACGAGCAAAACTCGACATCCCCGTAAAGTGAGATCCCGAGCAGCCACCAGCCCGGCGTAACCTGCACCTATAACAGCAACATCCCATATGTCAACTTGCCGGTCGATCTTCTGTGGAGGTGATATGACACTTTCGGAAGGTAGTCCGGCCTTCAGGCCTGTTTCCGAGTACAGATAGCCATCTGAGGTGGAGGTAGTAGTCATCTTGTGTCGTCCGAAGAGGGGATGTGATGTGTGATATGTGCCCCCAACTGAGGGCTTGTCTTATTGATTTTTTAAGAGATGTTTAACCGTACGAACCAACAATAATTGAAAATAGCTCAAGAGATCTGCGGGGAAAGCCTGAGGCATTCTCATTTTTGTATTCCCCGCTCGAAAGATTGGCGATCCTGCATACCTGCTTCAGCTTTGCAACATTCCTGGCTTTTTTCAATACCGAGCCTTGCGGTTGCGTGCCTTGCATGGTCAATGGAGGTATTGGCTCGTAGAACCACCAAAATAGTTCTAGGCCTTGGGAATGGATGTAGAGGGTTACATAGAGAATATTTGGTAGGCCTCTGACTGCTGGTGCAGGAAATGGGGATACGTGGCTTACATATCTTCATCCTGCAGCAGGCAAGGCACTATGCTTTAGGCCAGCCGGGGGCCAGGTAAATGAGGGTTTATACGCTGCTACTTCGACGACTGATGCATCAATATCGCAGCCATCATTTAGAATACTGTATACTGTACAATAATACGTTGGTGTATGGGACTGTATGAGGCTTATTTCGCGATTTAAGTTAAACCCTAATTAACTGCATTCAATGTATACTAGGGGTTAGATCAACCACTCTCACGGTAATCTGAAAACGACAGTTTCAAGACCTTTCCTTTGTTCCACTGGCATTACACGATCGTTTCTCTGTAAGCCGGATATCAATGATGGATGACATGCTACCCGGTGGTGTGGTGATGCAGTAAATGCTCCAACGAGGGTCTGCTTGCTGAACGACACTTGCCCATTGCTCCGCGGTCCGTTCCAAGGCATTGAATAGGACGTTCATCTGCAGGCTAATACTTCTGTTCTTGTTATCAGTTGTGGAAAGGGCCCAGAAATTTACTCAACGAGTAACAGTAATGTGATTGTCCCGGGTGAAGGACAGAAATTTCAGGAAAAACCTCCCCTTTCCCTACGGGATGATAGTACACACCTTAGATAACGTTCCATAAAGCACCGTTCATCCACCCTGGGAGGCACTACACTATCCACGATCAGGATTTTGGATGTTGGACTTGCCGCTCGCATAAGGTTTCGAAGGATCTTTACGACATACTGATCCGGCCAGTCATGGCATACATGGCGGACGAGGTAGACCTCAGCGCCCAGGACTGGGTTGGCATCGAAGAAGCTCACTTGCTGAAACTCGATCTGGGAGCCAACACCCTGATCGTTTGCCAGATGATGGCAAGGTTCAGAAAAGTCATCCACGTCTTGCACGATAAACTTGAGATGCGAGAAGTGTTTCGCGATCGCCACGCTTTGATGGCCTAAAGAACCCCCTACCTAAGAAGAACCCAAATTCCCCAGACTTTCATTAGCAGGAACAAAAACCCTTAGATCAAGAATACGCCAGTTAAGATAACAAGCAGCTCCTCAATCCTCCTAGAAATAAGCCGCGAAGGAAATGGAGTTCGTTGTACTTACATCAACCACCACCCCGCCATTTCTGAGTAACGCCCAGTCGTGACCTATTACCAGGTGCTCCGCGTCCAGAGTCCCTCTTGTGACTCCTTTCATAGCTCGAGAAAACCGAGCACCACGCCAAGGCTCCTGGGCGTACAGGTCAAAGAGGCCGCCACGGTTGTCAAATGCCGCGCTAAAGGCCGACTGGCTAGGATCCGAGGCTTTTGGGTTATCTTGAAGAAGACCCAACAACTTAGCTGCTGCTGGAAAGGCTTCGTCACAGTTATGTTCAACCCACGATGCCAACTCGGGATCACGGGCCAAAATCATTGAAACGGGAGTATGGGTGATGTAGCCGGGGCGGGGCTCGCGGAATACACCCGTGGTTATCGCATAGCCTAGAACCAGCTGCAGACGGGTGATGGGGAGATCGACCTTACAGCTGAGCTCGTGGTACGAGATCTCGCCGGGAATAGGGACCGCGGAGGCTATTTGAAAATGACATATCACCTGCAAAGAAACGATATCATACTTGGACTTTTGTATTTGTGTTAGTCATCACGGCTACGAGTATCGAAACGCAACAAGAAGAGAAACGGAACACAAAACAAAGGATATTCTCAACCAAACTCACGTAAGTAACACTCATCTTCAGCCAATCCTCTGGCCCCAAGGCCAATCGGTATAGCTCCATCGAAGCATTGATTAATGCCGCCCGGCTGTGTTGGATTGTTTCAGACGCAGGGCAACGTGGGTAGGGTTTTGGCCCTCTAGGGTCTTGCAAGATTTCGCAAGGGCTCTGCTTTTTCAAGGCTCGCTCCAAGATTTGTGCGTGTAGGCTCACCTCAGAAGCTAAATCGGAGAGATTAGTGGGGCTATCCATGTTCCAGTTCTTATCCTTGTTTTCGTTATCCTGTTATCTTCTTGCTTTCTTGTTACTAGGAAGAATACGCCTTTCTTCTGTTGTAGGGACGACGTACGGATATATGGTCCACATTACAGGAAGTTGAACGGCACTTAGCAGAAACAAACACATGCAAAAACATCTACCCCTAACATAATCATATATGTACGGCAGCATTCCAAGGGGTCTGTGTCCCGCAGCTGACCCTCCTCGTACAAAGTGGGCTTTCATCGGTCGAGTCCGTTGAGTGAAAAGGACCAATGCTCATCCCAGAAGGAAGCACAAGCCCCTTGAATTGTAAACCTTCACGCCAGAGCTTCCTTAAACAGGCCGGTCTGGACATATGTAGATGAGGAATTGGCCAATGTAACACTGGGTTCAAGGAGAACTAAGTATTTGCACGGGTCACGCCGATACCTTGCCAGAGCCGCAGCATATTGCAAGGCTCCGACAAATGCCTTCAATCCCTTCCATTGCAATACCATATCATGAGCAACTCGAGATCCTGGAAACCTGGTTTGTCCACCCAATTCTGTAAAAGCTGTACCGTTGTCATATGGTCATACTTACATGCTACTGTTACACTGTCAGCACGAAAGCGTAATATAAAACCCGTAAAAAAGATGCCCTAGTTGTTTATGCATAGACTCGTACAGTAGGATCAAATAGATTTTGGGATTGCCAGCAACATATTTTCTAACAGCGGTGAACAAGTTGGCCAATTGGACTTCTTGTTCCCGTTATGGACAAGACCTCAATATGAGCCAATTTTCCGCCTTGCCTGCATTCCTTGCAGGCAGCGTAGCTGATAAGAAGCTTTTATGGTAAAACGTGGGGGATATATACTTGAAAGAGTCAATCAGAGTAAGCCCAAGTAAGTCTTCCATACATTCTGCGCGTGACCCTAGAAGAATTCCATTGCAAGGACTAATGGCGTCAGCCCTGTATCCGCGGGCATGCGTATTCATATCAAACAATATAAATCATACGGACCGACTAATCGTGTTTATGGGCAACGCAAGATCCCACCTACATGGTATTACTGCTGCCACCGTTTCTAAGAAATATATTTTCTCCTTGGTCAGCGCCTTAGTTATATTTTACTCTGTCCCTTGAGTAGATGGGCTCCATCATTAGCCCTAGCCGGGCTAGCACAACAATGGCCAACATACTACTAAAGAACAATGTACTTGTCCTTTACCAGATATGCGGGGAAGAGCAAGGCTCTATGGCTTTGGCTGACATGAGTTATAGAATAAATCAACCGTAGAAAAAGAGGTGCAACATAGTGATATGATCGGGCTGTTCGACATAGGCCGCACTGAATGGAAGTCGGAGGCTTCTGGAACAGAGAGAAGAAGGCAACTGAGTCCAGATGAACTTGCCAAGGTCGCACTGGTGGCGGTGGCTCACCAGTGGTGGAACTTAGAAGAGATCAAATGTGGACTGACTCTCAGCTGGGGCGATCAGCTCAATGGATCCAAATTCCAACCCAAGGATGTCCATAAGAGCTACTCTTTCACAATTCGTGTGACCGGTGAGACAAGCATTGGGGACTTGCTTGCTCAGTTGCAAAATACTGACACAATTCTTCAAACCTCGTACTGGGCTGATCCCCCGTGTGACCGGTGCGTGATAATTGGATTGTGGCTCATGAAAAGCCAGCGCACGCCGTGGCCAGAAAGTTCTTACGAGGCAAGGCATTTAGATACAACACTCCTAAGCCCGCCCATGCTTACTGGTAGTCTATAGGATGTTAAAATTGGCTTAGTGGTCGACGCAGATGGAAAGGCTATGGGATCTCAACTCATATACAGCCGGTCTGAGATAACTTCTACACAAGCTCAGATTATAGGTTCTACAGCTGCTCATATTATTGCTGTCATGAGAGGCGGTAGTCCTAAGCGTCTTAAGGATATTCCAATCTTATGTACTCAGGGCCGGACACAGATTGCGAAATGGAATTCAGTGCCACCCACATGCTCTAGCCAGTGCCTCCCGGAGCTTCTCGCCACTTGCTTCCAAAGCTACCGTGGTCAAACAAGCATCCAAGCGTGGGATGGAGAATTCTCGTATAGCCAATTGGACAATCTGTCCTCGACCTTAGCGGTAGCACTCCGAAACAACCTCCTTGTACGACCAAACATTATTCTACCTATCTACATGCAACGTTCTATCTGGGACATTGTCAACCTTCTAGGCGTAGTCCGGGCCGGAGGGGGATTCCTCTTAATTGATGCCTCACTCCCACCAGTCCGTCTGCGTCACATGGTAAGTAGCATAAAGGCAAAAGCTGTGCTAACAAGCAGTGAAAATGCCGACTTGTCCACAGAGTTTCCGGGTAAGGTTGTGGTGGTAGATCGTGGAAACATCACCACCATTATCGACATGCCTGAGGAGCCATCCAGCATGCTTGTAGGCGATACACCCGCGGTAAAAGGGAGTGATATTCTTTATACAGTGTTCACCTCTGGAACAACGGGGACGCCAAAGGGTATTGTTGTTGAACAGTCCTCATTTGTCACTGCTGTGCTTGCACACTCGAAACGGTTCGCCCTAAGCACGAGCTCGCGAGTGTTACATTTTGCGGCATACACATTTGACGTCAGCATCTCGGAGATTTTCATGACACTTCTCTCCGGGGGTTGCTTGTGTGTCCCTTCGGAGTTTCAGCGTATGAATGCACTAGCCCCAATGATGCAGGACATGGGTGTCAGCTGCGCCGTACTGACTCCCTCGGTGGCGCGGCTGCTCGAGCCAAGGAGCCTACCACGTCTGGAGACCCTTATTCTGACTGGGGAGGCATACACTACATATGATGTGGAAAGGTGGCGCGATTTTGTGCAGCTTGTGTGTGCATATGGCCCGGCAGAGTGCTCTGTCTTTTCGACCGTGCAGTCGGGAGTTATTTCGGCTGGAAATATTGGTTATGGTTGTGGTTGCCGATGCTGGATTGTGGATAAAGAGAATTTCAATCGTCTGCTCCCCATTGGAGCTATCGGAGAGCTCTTGATTGAGGGACCGATAGTGGCACGGGGCTACCTTAGCCAAAGCAAGGCAGATACCTCGAATGCCTTCTTGAATGCGGAGGATGCTCCAAGTTGGTGTAGTTGGTTCCCCTCTACGACCTGCAACCGATTCTATCGAACAGGGGACCTTGTTCGGTATGAAGACGATGGCTCTATCTTGTACTTAGGTAGAAACGACTCACAAATCAAGATTCATGGCCAACGTGTCGATCTACGGGAAATCGAGGGTCAGCTACTCCAATGTTTTCAGGGCCTTACCGCAACCATCGTGGACATGGTTATCCGGCCTCAGAACCACAACGAACAGCAGTCTGCTTTAGTTGCTTTTTTGTATTTAGAGGAGGAAGGAATGCCAAAGGCGGGGAAACGAAACATCCCAAAGCACACTGACGACCTGTTCGTTAAGCGCGACGTATCATTTGATGACCGGGTGATCTCGGCAGTGGTCGAGCTTCGTCGGCGGCTACCACGGTTCATGGTACCTTTTACCTTCATTCGTCTATCGCATGTCCCTCTCAGCAGATCGGGTAAGATCGATCGCCAGGCACTTCGCCATGCAGCCTCAGCTTTACCGCACTCTGCATTCTCCCCTGGTTATGAGACAACGTCACTACCAGAAGCAGAGGAAAGGGAGCTACAAGATTCTTTTCGTGTGGAGAGACAGGCATTACGCAAACATATTGGACGTATATTACATCTTCACCCCTCCGAGGTCGACCTGAAGAAGAGCATCTTTGGGCTCGGTGCTGATTCGCTGGCTGTAATGAAGTTAATCAGCTACGTTCGTGAAGAAGGCTTCCAACTGACCTTCGATAACGTTATACGAGCTACCAGAATTGTTGACCTGGCCTGCATGATGCCTAAGTGTTCGGAGAGTGTCGATCCCAAAATTGTCCCGCCGTTTTCTATGGCCCCAGCAGCCATAGAGCTGAAGCACATTATAGTCCAAGCAGCGCAAGCGTGCAAAGTCCCACCCACCCAAATCGAAGACATATATCCCACATCCCCTTTCCAGACCTCTATGCTTGTTGAGATGGTAGGCCGGCCGGGATCTTACATAGACCAGTATGTCTACAAACTGCCTGCAACGACCGACTTGAACCGTTTACAGCAAGCGGTTTCCGCAGTGTGGAAATCTCAATCAATCTTACGAACCCGGCTGGTGCAGATCGGACTGAAATCTCTGCAGGTAGTGCTGCGAGAGGATTCACTATTGCCCCCCCTCGTCGACACGGCGTCTCTGAAAGCCTACCTGTGCGAGTTGTTGCAATGTCCGATGAACCCAGGTGGCCCCTTGGCTCGAGTTCACCTTGCCCGAACACCGGACAATGGCAGTCGGCTCATTTTGACCCTCCATCACAGTGTATATGATTGGTGGTCACTACGCATTCTTGAAGAAGAAATAGAGGCGGCATATCGGACAATGGAGCCCCGACCGACCAGACTCTTCTCTTCGTTTGTTCACTATTTGCTCAACCAAAACCAGGAAGCTTATGAAAGCTTCTGGCGTGCCGAGTTTGAGCACCTAGAACTTGTTCCATTTCCTGAGGCTCGCACTCCGCATCGAGTTCCCAGCCCGCAGCATGTGTTGAAGACTAGTGTCAGGATCGGCACCCTGCCAGAACCATTCGCAGGTCTCACTGTAACAACATTAATCCGCTTTGCGTGGGCATTGACACTCGCTCAGTACACTTCGTGCACCGACGTTGTATATGGTCTTGTCGTTGCTGGCCGGGGAGCTCCAGTCTCGGGAATATTGGAGATTATTGGCCCTACGATTCACATCTTCCCGCTACGAGTCAAGATCTGCCCAAATCAAACGGCGCTGGAAGCGTTGCAGGGCCTTCAAATGCGTGCGAGCACATTGTTTCAATTCGAGCACTACGGCTTGAGACGTATCCGGGGCCTGGGGCACCACGCATCCACGGCAAGTCGTTTCCAGAACTTGCTGGTTATCCAGCCGACTGAGGAACGGGACCCAGACAAGTTGTTGTTGTTGGGGGATCGATGGCAGAACCCCTCCATGGAAGAACAACGTAACAGTCACCCGCTGACTTTAATTTGCGAATCCAGAGGGGATCAGATTGGCGTTCGGGCCATCTTTGATGCCGATATAATCGCTGAGCCCATGGTGCAAAGGGTCCTGCAACAGCTAAAACACGTTCTCTGGCAAGTCATTCAGAGACCAACTGGACTGATCTCGCGACTCGAATCGCTAAATCCGCATGATGCTATTGATTTGAGTAATTGGAATAAGATTCTACCGAAGAAGTCCCAGACGTGCATCCATACGCTCATCTGCCAGCAGGGACTAGCGCAACCACGGTCTCCAGCAGTTTGTGCCTGGGATGGTAGCATGACGTACTCACATCTTTGCGCATTAGCGGCCAGTCTTGCTCATCAGCTGATTCAGCGATGGGCGATTCAGCCAGAAGAGCCGGTCGCCATCTATATGGCAAAGTCTAAGTGGGTGCCAGTCTCCATGCTTGCGGTGCTTCAGGCTGGAGGTGCGTTTATACTCCTCGATACCTCGCAACCAATGCAAAAACTACGGTCTATCTGCCAGGACGCATCAGTCCGAATTGTGCTGTCCTGTCGTTTGAATCGGGAGCAAGCGTCCCAGTTAGAGGAGAATTGTATACTTGTGGACTCCTTTCCTGCGTGTCACGATCAGGATTGTATTGAGCTCTCAGCCACCGAAGGTTGGATGCCGCGTCTTCCCATCTCCTCCAACGTGGCATATATAGTCTTCACCTCCGGTACCACGGGAAAGGCCAAGGGGATCCTCATCGAGCATGCCGCCTTCTGTACCAGTGTCCTGGCGCACGGTCCGAAGTTAGGAGTTGGGGTGAACTCACGTGTCTTTCAGTTCGCATCGTATGCTTTCGACGTGAGCATCGCAGATCATCTGGCAACACTGATGCTCGGCGGCTGCGTGTGTATCCCGTCGGAAGCCGAGCGCCTCGGCGACTTTGCGGGTGCAGTGGCTCGATATACTGCAAACTATGCGGACCTAACACCTTCTTTTGCCAGGCTTCTGCAACCAAGCAGCGTGCCTGGCTTGAAGACACTAACTCTTGGTGGCGAGGCTGTGACTGCCGAGGATATCCAGAGATGGAAGGATCACGTGATGCTTAACTGCGTCTATGGACCGGCTGAATGTTCGGTAACATGCACAGTGAAGCATATTCGGAGCGTGGAAGATGCCGGAAACATTGGGGCAGCGGTTGGCTGTCGGATTTGGCTTGTCGCCCCGGACGATCCCTGTATGTTGGTCCCGATAGGGGCAATTGGCGAGATCTTGATTGAAGGGCATATCCTTGCCCGAGGGTATCTGAACAATCAGACACAGACTGGGGCCTCGTTCCTCTCACATCTCCCTTGGCTAGAACAATTGGGAGGTCCGTCTTACGGCCCCATTTACAGGTCCGGGGATTTGGCTCGATACAACAACGATGGTAGCCTGACGTTCATCGCGAGGAAGGACACTCAGGTTAAGATCCATGGCCAACGGGTTGAGCTTTCTGAGGTCGCTTACCATGTGCGTTCTTGCTTTCATAGTGCAGAGGATGCTGTGGCTGATGTTCTCCCCTCTGGTTCTGGTCGACTACACCCTCTGCTTGTGGCCTTTATTCGGCCCAACTTGCAATCAGTGCCCGCAGCATACGGCGATCAGAATACAGATATTATCCTTCCCCCAACTGAATCCTTCCTGGCGGAGGTAGTAGCTGCTGTGGAGCGCCTGATGGCGTTTCTACCATCTTACATGATCCCCGCATTCTTCTTCCCCATCAATCGACTGCCTCTCTCCACTACGGGCAAAATCAACCTGAAGCTACTCCAAGCGGCGGTGTCTCGGTTATCTGACTCACAGCTCCACCGTTATCAACCTAGCACCACGGGAGCAGACTCAGTACCGCTCCGGTCAGACGAGTCCATCGCCTTGCGGATTAATCAACAGATCCAGGAGCTTCTGCGTGGCCGGTCAGCTACCCTCGTGCAGAGAGTTAAGGGCATGAATGTACACTTAGCGCGTGTTGGGCTAACTTCCATCGAGCTTGTCGTGCTAAGCACTTTTCTGAGGCATGATTTTGGCCTGTCTTTGTCCCTTCAGCAACTGTTGCACAGTGGGACGACGGTCCGGACTATAGCCTCCAAAATCCTCTCTGGTGGCATGCAGAAAACCGAGATGTTCCATTTCCGAGACCTCCTGGCAGAGATTGACCGCTTGAGGCCGCAGCTTTATGGTCCCCCATCTCGTAAGGCAGAAGCACCAGCACGCCGCATCAATAGGGTCTTCCTCACAGGAGGAAGTGGCTTTCTCGGAATCGAGATCCTTCATCAGCTGTTGATGAGGACGCAGGCTGTTGTGGTACACGTGCTCGTGCGTGCGAAGGACGAGGCCCACGCTATGCAGCGCATTGTCCAGGCTGCGCAGCGAGCGAAATGGTGGCAGGAGATCTATCGGGTTCGTATCGAAGCGTGGGTCGGCGACTTGGCCATGCAACACCTAGGCCTGACTGAATCGCAGTGGGAGGTTATTCAAACGAGTGTGGACGTGATTATTCACAACGGAGCGGCAGTCTACTGGACTGCGGACTATGCTGCATTAGAGCCTGTTAATATTCTGAGCACCTTGCAATTACTCAATACCGTTAGGGCCGCTTCTGCTCCGCCGCCCACCTTCATTTATGTCTCCGGTGGGGAAGGGCATAGTGGATGGGAGGTGGATGGTGACGAGGCGACAGCATCGCAGCTTGCCAAGGGGCTTGCATATAGCCAGACTAAATTTGTTTCAGAGCTTCTCATCAGGGACGTCGCACGACAGCCGGATTCCCATGGCCATTTTTCAATTATTAGGCCCGGGTATATCATTGGATCTACCTATGCAGGAATCTGCAACACCGATGACTTCATATGGAGAGTTGTCTACACAAGCTTACAGATTGGGGGTTTTAACGGTGATGAGCAAGACTGTTGGATTCCGCTCGCCGGGGTCGATCAAGTTGCTTTCGCCGTCCTTGCCCCCTGCCTGACGGAGGGAAAGCAGACAGAGCAAAGCGGCCAGCCTAAAGTGGCCAACTTGGACGATGGAGTGCTTGTCTCGAACTTCTGGGACACGGTCAGTCAAACCCTGGAGATCAGTCTTGTTCCGATGGGCAGGCAACGCTGGCTGGATGCGGTTCATACTGCGCTTGAGCGGGATGGACCGATGCACCCATTGCAACCAGTACTTCACGAACTTGAATCCAATGGTGGCTGCCTGGGAGGGAAAAGACCACCAGGCTGGGAGGCACCCCGGGCCGGACGGGAACAGCTGGTGGTGGCGCTGCAGCAGAGCCTTCATTTTCTGAAGCGGACGGGGTATTTTACGCTGAGTGGATCGACGAAGATGACATTATCAACGGAATCAGGTTTTACACGTTCTCGGGTTTGAATATCTGCCTACATATGACTTTATTTCTCTTTTCTTCTTTTTCTTCTTTTTCTTCTTCTTCTGTTACTACTATATTAGTCAACAATGCGGGTTATATCTCCAATATAATATTCTATGCCCCCCAGCTCAGATCCTTAAAATCATGACAGTAACTACATTATTCAGTAGCTCACTCGGTGTAGAATGTATTGGAATACCACTAATACACCAGAAATGCCTCTGGGATAGACAGCTCCATGCATGTCTGCCTCTTTAGGGAAGGTAATCTACAACAATGTGGTCGTCGTGGTGGAATAGAGGCTGTAGAGGCGCGATGAAGAGAACATTGATAGACAAAGGGCCACATACCGCCGAGAAAACTTACCTTTCAGATTTGGATGTTTGGGGGATATTGAAGCATGGTAAGCATGGTTAATGGAAGCTACATATACAATATTTCAATCCGTCTCGGTCATGTACAGAAGGGCTTGGCCATTCAACAGTCTCCCCTATCTACCCCTACATTCCTATATGCATATCTGAGGCATTTGTTGCAGAAATTACTCACCCTGTCTTGCTGCGTTCGATGAGTTCGTAGAGGCTGTGTTGTGTAGCACTCAGGAAGTGAAATGTCTGCAAGGGTGGCTCACTCTGTCTACATTTTCTCACAACGGGAAATATGAACACAAGCCTAAGAATGTAGGGGTAAAAGGGACAGTGGTCTCAAAGCTGGGACTCTGATACACGACCAAATATGGGGAGGTAGCCCAACCAGTATATAACTGACTTAGAATATATAAGAAAGCTAGCCACAACAACTCGAGTCATTGAAACGCACTTCACATATTGCAAAATTAAAGATGACACTAGGAACCATTCTAGAGGACTATAGTCCCGAGTTCTTTCAGAAGCTCTCACTGCTA
This sequence comes from Aspergillus alliaceus, assembly GCF_009176365.1. Taxonomy (NCBI): domain Eukaryota; kingdom Fungi; phylum Ascomycota; class Eurotiomycetes; order Eurotiales; family Aspergillaceae; genus Aspergillus; species Aspergillus alliaceus. Next base: position 229,998 of record NW_022474741.1, read on the forward strand.
GAGTCAGCTATCGAGGACTTCAAGTCCATCGACGGCGATAGGCTGGTAAGGGACGTGTTCTATAACTTCTTCCATGAGCACAAGATGGAGAACCATTTTGGGTTGGGCATCCTTCACCGGCACTTTGAACTAGCTGAGCACGAGAAGCTGGTGGACTATAAAGGAAGCTCGGTACCCTGGAACAGCGAGTCACTTTTTGGCGTCAAAGATATCTACCCCCTTATTTGGGGTGTGAGTCCTGATGGGAAAGTTCGACCAACAGAGTTCCGGTATGCAGAGGGCGATTCAGTTCCTCAAACAACCACTACTGAGGTAGCCTTCATGGCCAAATTTGCGGAACTTTTGGGGCGACTGGGAGCATCCCATGTCTTCTGTCTTGTGCGGCATCCAGGGAACGACTTTCCGGGTTCGTACGAGACGCCAGTGGAACGGACTATAATCTCTTTCGATCCAGCAGATGTATGTTCTTCTCGAACCTCCCTTCGCGTTCTTCAATGCGGACTGGGTAAAACATTTACTAACTAGCTGCAGTGCTCGCATGCGTTTAAGCCCCTCTTCCATGACACTACTTGGTTCTTCTCCAGTGTGTTGTGGCAGGCAGGCATAAAGTGTAGATGTCGTTCTGGATAGCCAAGTATTGTGACGCATTGACTCAACCATCACAATTAAGCCTTACATCTGGGGTGGGTGAGCATTGTAGCTAGTGGTACCTCGACATCGATCGAGATAAGTGGTATTTGTTTCGTATTTGGCTTCGTCAGCTTCCTTTAGGATTTGTTTCGATAATAAAGCTACATGGAATGATATCTACATTTCGGCGCACCTAGACAATAGCACCTAAGGACAACGTAGTTCCATGCCTAGATGTCTTATTTTTCGCCACCAAGTGGTACGAAGCACAGATGCACCTAGAATCCTGCGGAGCTCTCACAACATCTCCAATTTCGCCCCAGTAGCCAAATTCGGCCAAGTGGTGTGCGGCAGGCAAGGAGTAGTTACACAATACCGCGTTCCATTTGGCCAGCGCTTCCAGGTATCACAATACCTTGACGATGCTGACTTCCTATTGGGGTGGCGCTGACAATGCACATTCTCTGAGAGGACATGCATAGAATGCGAGAATGCAAAGGCACACATGACCGGACCTAGGTGTATAATCGGCGCGTGAGTCGGTATGCGGGCTGACCCTCGTTCCGTGCTACCACTCGCTCAAATTTGTCTCTGTAGCGCCTGAGTCTTTTAGTTCAATTTATGTATAGATATATACCCGCACGAATAAACCATTATTTACCAATTTTTTTCTGGACCAGCGAAATTTACGCGGACTGGGTAGGAAATCTTGACGATGACGATTTTAGCCGAGGCTCTCTTTGACGCTGTCGCCAAGCGGTATGAGGAATCCTATGGCCCATCAACTGGGCAAGGTGAGGTGATCAAACGCGTCCTTTTGCCTCTTCTTCCGCCTCAGAGTCGTGTCCTCGATGTTGGCTGTGGCACCGGCAGGCCTGTCGCAGAGACCCTCTCTGAGGCTGGTCACAGCGTGGTCGGTATCGACATCTCGCAGGAGATGGTGAACATTGCCAGGCAGCAGGTGCCGGGAGCCAGCTTCGAAAAGGCGGACATGATGACTTATACGCCGCCCAACTTACCTTTTGACGCGGTGTGCGCTCTGCTCTCTCTCTTTCAGTTAGGGCCCGACGATACTGCGTCGGCGCTGGCTAAATTTTCCGAGTGGCTTGCTCCCGACGGCATTATTCTTCTGTGTACGATCCTGTCCTCTGCAGTGCGGACACCCGATATCACGAATGGGGCAGCAGCGCAACCACTACATATTGAAGCGAGTTTTCCTTTTATGGGACACCTAGTCAGCGGTACCTATTTCTCCAGGGAAGGGTGGCACAAGGTCCTTGCTACCCACGGCTTTGCGATTGAATCGGAGAAGATTATCCCCTTCCGCCCTATCGTCTCGGCATCGGAAGTGCACGTGGATGTGGAGGAACATTACTACATCCTTGCAAGAAAGAAGCCGTCTATGTAGCAGTTTCTGAAGCTCGGTGAGGGGGGAGGGTATTATTGAAATGGTCGACCTTTAGCCCAGAAAGTTAGGAACGCGGTGCTGTGGTGCAGGATTCTGGGGACGAGTGCAATGTGTCAGGGTAATAAAACATAGTGCCCATAGTTTCCTGAGTCGAGCCTGTGGTCAGGGATTTTGGTGGTTCGTTTCATACACCTTGGGTTTGAAGCCCCCTTAGCAGTGTGGACAGGATGAAAGTCATCTTTTGATTTGTCGTTATCGAATAACTGTCAACTCTTTTCTTACCATGACCATCCCTTGGTGCCCAATATCTCACTTTTGTATGTCTACACTTGTGGTCGTTCAGCTCTCCATCTGGAGCATAATAACGTACATGCGAGTCACTGATCAAACTCGACGTGTACAAGATTGAATGATCGTTCTCTAAAGCCAGATTTAGGAAACTCCCCTCACCACATTGAACCCCAATAGATCATAGATCTCATCCAGTAACCCCGCGTTCCTATCTTCTGGCTGACGTGTTCTTTTCTGTCTCACCAGCCCAAGTTAGTTATGTACGCATAACTTAGTCAATGAAGAGATAAGTAAGAGCCTGTCGAACTAATTTTCATGCTTTGAATCTCTGCCTCATGACCGCAAAATAGTTCGTATTCTTGGGTGACGGCGAGTTACCGGGAACAGTATAGGGTTGTCAAGGTGCGTGTCCCGTAAAACCACCACTCACGCGCTGCTTGAAGTTGAGACCCTTCACTACTACGTTCCCCTCATTCTCGTCGCTCTTTCTCAAGCCGTCGGCTCCTCTGACAATGAGGTATTTTTTTCTACTGATCCGTCATCGCGCCTGTTTCGCTTCACCACCACCTTTTTCTTATGAGTGGACCGGCGTCGTGCGATCAGGCCTGCGATCCGTCTTTGACTCATGAGAGCTTTCATGTGAGTTAGCCAACTCCTGACATACTTCAACTTAATTCAAGCAGTCAACCTGTATAGGATGGAGCAATGCCAAATAACTGTATACTTGCTATCCCAGATTCCAGTATGCGCCGCGTCTCTGTGATCACGATCGTAGCTTGCATTACGACAGGGGCCAAGGCATTACGGCGTACAGATAATTGCGCAGCCAGCAGGGATTGGGGGCTCTAGAGAGTGCAAGCGAGTCAGACCGGATGATAAGCTCTCTATCGGGAGAATCAAAACGATCACTAGTGTCATCATTTCGCGGGCAAGCAGTGTCGGTCGATGGGGACTTCCGGCTTATACGGTCCTGCCCTGTATCTAGAGACGCACTTGTTCGCGGGAGCGTCTTATGTTGGAGGGCTTTAGCGCAAGAATCCGTCGCGTGATCACGTTAAATTGTAAACTCCCGCTACAAGCATACTGTATAGAGCTTTATACTTAATGCCATGTTAGAGACGAACCACCCGAGAGTCAGAACCTTAAGTATGTCCGCCTTGCACAAGATACTAACCAATAGAAGGTGACAAGAGGATTTGGGATCAATGCTTAAAAGGAAGGGGAATAATAAAGAACCTGATTGAAGAGATAGATATTGATGATCCAATAGAATTTGCTATCCCAAGATTCGGCCTACCGATCCCTAGACAAGACGTCGAGACCTGCTCCGTAACCACCCCGGATGAGGAATGAGCCATCACCTTGGCAAGATATCTACGGGCCCAGGGCAGGGCGTTCCTCTTTTAAATTCTCCAAATGGCTCGGCATGGGACGGTATTTTGCAGTTTAATATTTCATCCCTTGTTATTGTTGCTGGCTGTTGGATCCTTGCGCCGCCCGAAAACTGTTGTATGCGGACATGTCCTCTTAGGATCTTTTATGATACTCTTAAGCCCTTGTAGTGTCCACAGCTACACCACGGATGCTATTAGCTACTATTGAAAGGATGGAATCATCGAGAAGGGAGATAATCGGATACGTCTCGGCGCAGTGTTCGAAATCCCAAAGAGGCACGAGATTGAGTTTTCTATTTAATACGTCGAATATCTTCTGTATGCTCGTTTGAGCCTTCTCCTGCAACTCCTTTACGCAACCATACTCTCCTAACATAGTTTCTCTTTTTTCCGTACGTGGTTCCGCACGGGGGAAGACCTGCGCCAGAAGTTCCTTTCTCTTTCTAGCACATTCACGCTTTAGGCCATCTTTGACAAGCCTAAATGTTTCGCAGCTATATGGGACAGCTGTACTGCTGAACGTAACCCAAGCAGTGTTATTATAGGCGATGATCCTATCCTTCTAGGCCCAAGACATGATTGTACTATCCTCGCTTGTATAACGACTCCAGCTTAGTTATCGGTAAAAGCCAGCTTCGTGACTTCAGATACAAGAATGTCCCTGCCTTCGAAATTCCTGCACGTTAGTGATGCTCTTCTGGCGTTGGAAACAGGACGACAGGATAACCGGATATAACTAGAGATGACCCATGGCATGTCTTTCCTGGAGCTCCCCTGGGATCCACTGCAACCAAGCGAAGTTTTTACAATCCCAGGCGGATGAGTTAATCGACTTGCAGACCTCATATCCTTGTCTTCGAAAGTTATGGGCTCAGATCCAAGCATGCAATGTGGCAGGGTGCCTTCGAACAGCCAAGATAAGATCTGCAAACGTCCATCGTCATCCCTCCGCCGCGACGGCATCGATTAGGGGATGTATTCTGTTTACCGCTGGCTGTCCGTATTTTTTGCCCCTGAAAATCACGTCGAGTTATCTGTACAGCTGAAGCCCAGTAATATCGTTCAACATTGCGGGTACGAAGAATCCCAGGCATCTGGCGCATATAAATAGATATATTCACAGCCAGGCTGGATCCAGCTCTCTTGACTTTGTATGTTTATTCCAGTCATTTTCCTCGCCCGAGCCGCCTATCTGCGCCAGAGCCTTTAGGCTATGCCCTTCTCAGTGTTTATTACCTGCTAGGTATCACTTAGACGTATCTATATTGCCCTTTCTACTATTCCTTCCCTTTACTTTCTGCTTTATTTACTAGCTCTAGGACCCTAAGGTTATCCCTATAAATCTTATCTATCTCCCTGGCTGCTTCCCTTCGGAAGTATTCAATATTTATTACGGTAAAGAAGGTTATTAGGGCCTTTGTAGCTCTCTAGTTCTTAAAGAGACAGTATTCTGGGTCTGTTTCTTCCTGTTAGGCAGTGGCACTCCTGCCGTAATTAGGGCTCTGTATAGAGCCTGTCTCTAGTAGTACTATTGTCTGTATTTAACTAGTAAATGACCTGTTGTTCTCTATAGAGCCTGGTTGCTCTAATACTTAGGTGAGTCTTGGATCCCTATCTGACTAAGGTAGGTCTGTATTGCTATATGCCTAAACTTTAGCTAATAGTATCAGTGAGTGGGCTGTTTTGGTGCTACTCCTGCTACTGGATCGAGTTTCTATCCTTTCTGGGGTTGATATCGCAGTTCGGCCCTGTAGTTTCGTTTCCCCAGGGCCTGTATAAGCTATTTTTGTCTCTGGGCCTGGTTACCTCAGTAAATATTCTATCTGCACCTCAGTAAAGGCCTGCTCGATCGAATCGTCTGATTCGATGTGCACCTGGACAGGTGCCAATGTACTGGAAGTGGAAGGATTTTCTTCCTGGACAGTAGTGATGACGTTCTGCACCTTTTAGGGAACCCAGCTTAGGTTAAGATATAAAACCAGAAGTGAATAGGTGGAATCCGAAAGCACAGGTAGGACAAACAACCGTGATTATCTGGGCCCAACTAACATTTCTGGAGGTATCTGTTCAAACCTGAAGACAGTTTCAAATCTACAGCTAGAGCAGCTGATCCAAGGCGACCTGGTAGTAAAAAGTCAACATCGAATATCCTACTGCAGTCTTCAACATTAGGAAGAGCGACGCCGACTCGTTAATACACAGTAATGCACCGGACAAACAGTGATGTTAGCATGGCAAAATGCCCATGTAAAGATGAATTAAATATATCAGTAATGGTTATATGTTACGGACAGGTAGGTATAGTATTTTCAATGGCTCGATATACTCCGGGTATCAACCGCTCTCAACAATCACAATAATCCACCCCCAGTGCCTGACATGCTCATATGTAGATAAGACGTAACCAGCGTGTTTCTCCCATGAAATATCTAAGCCAAGAGCTCCTTAATTCCCTTCTCCAAGGCCTGCATGTTTCCACCCACAATCGGCTGTCCCGCAGGCTTGCCATCCTTGAACAAAACAAATGTCGGCATGGCTCTCACATTCAGTTCCTTCGCGATCTGGGGGTTCTTATCGACGTCTACCTGGAGGAAGCGCACATCGGTGAAGGTTTCGCTGAACTTTCCAACGACGGGGGCAACAGCTTTGCACGGACCGCACCAGGTTGCGAAGAAGTCGACGACGACCGGGCCGGAGGAGGTGAGGGCTTTGAAGATGACGGGGCTAGAAGAATCGAGAGTTAGTCAATGTAACAATATGGTTGGAGAGTACGAGTTCATACTTGTCAACCTCGACGACTTTTCCGTGGGGCATGGTGGCTGCTGGGTCAGAGGTACGGCTCTTGAAGATGCGGAAAGCTAGATAGGTCAGAAACAGAAACCTCAAATTGGGCCATTGGGCCAAAACATACCGATATAGATGGCTGTAAGGATCAGAATATGCTTCAGCTCCATTTTGGCAAAATGTTGACACCAGTGTATTGGTGGAGGGGCGAAATGAGGTTCCCTCCCATTGCTTCTGATTGGCCTTCCAAGACTAGGACCCATGTGCTGCGCTAAACCGGATACGGTCATGAAGAGGGTGACCTGTCAAACTTGATATCATGGAAATTCTCGATGCAGATCGATATTTGCTTTGAGACAAGAAATTCCGGCTCAGGAACACTGCATGTTAGTATGCAAATAACTTAATCAAGTGGCAGCTTCTAATCCGGCGGAGTATATACTTCAGTCAAATAACACAACGTGAGCAATCACATATAAATATCCAACCATAAGATCAATTACAGTCATGTCAGAGTTAGTACTATTTTATAGAGGCTGCCACAGAAACAAAGAGTTAATATTGTAGGTTGTGGCGTGTTTAATTTTCTGCCAATAAATAGTAAATTTTCCATCACTTTAGATACCCCCAGCACTACCCCCAGCACTACCCCCAAATAAATTAATTCCCGCGGGCAATCCAGCTGCCCAGGAATCAAAAATCACAGACACGTCATGGCCCGCTTTGTACGGTATGTGATCTGAGGTTTCCATTCCGAACAGATCCTGCAATGAGTCATCTTCGAAAATCGATGCCGGGCCTGTATCGGCCGCGAACTGTAGGCTGTCTTCTAGCTGATTGTATGTCCCAACACATGAATGTCTTGTTTCAACCAGTACTCTTGCGATTTGCAGGAAGGTGGAACAGACCTGATAGAGGCGTTCTGAGCTAGGTGATACACGTCGAATGTGCTCTAGGCTTCCTACTACCTCTTCAAGAAGTTGGATATCTTCCGAGCTGGTTGCTGCGATAGCGTGCAGAAATATAACGATGAATGGGGTAAATGAGGAAAAGAGTAGAACCCTAGAGATATTAGCTACCACTTGAGATACAAAGAATCATTGGGAGCAGACCAATTAGCGTAATCGGCATTTGAGTGACAGTCGGAGCTCCGAAAGCTTCCAAAACAGCGTAAGTGACTCTGTAAACTGAGGCGCGCAACTTGAAAGCACTGTGAGCTAATCTCTGCACATGCAGCGCCAGATGTAATCGGTGCACGCAAAAGAGACGTGAATGTCGAGTAATACATTATGTCCCAGCTCTCTCTGGTGAATTTGTATATGCGGTGATTGTTTACTTTACTAGCATCAATCTAGACACAAACGTTATTGCCATAGATTGCAGTTAGGGTAATGGATTTCTTTACCTCTTTAAACTCGACGTACCACTGCTGAATGTCAGCTGCTAGTTGGTGTACTCGTTTCATGCGCTCAGGATGAGATGCCTGGGAAGCTTTCGCGGAGTAGAGGCTGTCATATATCTCGCCCTGGATCTTGGCTAGTCGAATGCCCATGACAAACGACTCATCCCACGGTCGAATGGCAAGGTCATTGGAAATAGCCGGGTACTGTGCGTCGATATCAAAGTCCTGCATATTCGACGCCCGTCCAAAGGACAGGGACATATGTTTTTCAAAGACGTATGTAGTCCAAAATAGTCGCCGCATGTTTTCTGAGTTCCCAGTTTGATCATTACGATATACTACCTCGCGATGGTATCCAAGCATCTGGCAATGACTGGCAGCTGCAGATATGAAAGTGCAGCATAGCAAGGGTTTGGTTGCGTCTTGTGCTTGTATGAACTAGCCGATACAGCAAAAGAAGAAAAGACGTTAGTTAAATCCATTCGTTCCCTAGTAGGCATGGTGCGGTGCCGACTTACGCCCATAGTTAGCGCGAATATATTTTCCAAGCTAGGAACTGCCATAACATCGTATGATTCTACCAGGTTATTGAAGTCCTGCCCGCATCTGGTAGCGTACGCTTTAAGATCAAATCTCTGACACAAAGGATTTTGAAGGATTGTAAATTCCTTCAGGATAGGAAGGAGAATTCCGTACATGCTAGCCAGGTGGCCCGTTGAAATCGGTTCTGTCGGGAAATAGACCCTCTGGCAGAGTCGCTCAACCAAGACATGGTTGTTTATTGCATAAGAGCAAAGAAAGATGGGGCGATTAGCTACAGACGTTAGTATCAGGGATAAAACTCTAATATCAAGTGCTTACTCTTTATCTCTTGCAAAAGAGCTATGACCAGATCAAGCGGGAGCAAATGGTCCACCGAAGGTACAGACTGTGCCGCAGGAGCTCGAGACATTCGATACTCCTCTGGCGATGCCGATAGGGCGGGTGTCGGGAGCAATAGTCTTAGGTGGTTCAAGGATGACTTAAAGTCTGAACGTTCTCCGGCGCCTTCCGAGTTGGCTGTGTTCTGAGCCACATCGCTTGCTATAATAGATTGAGTGGTGAATGAGGAGATACCCTCGAATAGAGGAGCAGGGCCCGTTAGTTGCGGTACAACTTTCTCACTCCCGGCGCGAACTTCATCCTGCACCGCTGCATGTCTCCGATGCTCTGATATACCACCCTGCGTACTCAGCTGGTGTTCGAGTGAGCTGAGCCGTTCTTCGAGAGCTTTAATCTGTTCCTCCCTGGAAAGTGGTCAGGTCTTAGATATGGTCTGATCTATTTGGACAGTGATGCGAGGCAGGCGTACAGATCTCGCGCCGGTCTGGGACGAGTTTCCGACCTGGTATGAGAGCTGGCCTTCTCGCACGTGATACCAGAGGATTGACAGTTTGAACAGGGATCGGTGCGATCACAGCGGATCTAAAATGACCGCCATTAGATTCGGGGAGTTGGAGTGCATTCAGGAATCCACTACCTTCCGTATCTTACATCCTTCGCACTGCAAATACAGTTAGCTACGGCCCGGGTCGGACAAATTTGTCGGCGGCATAGGTCATACTGCACGAGGAGTCACCGAAAGTCGGTGCCGCCTAGCCTGGATTGTCTCTCTTCTGTCCGGTCGTGTCATTGGCTCACTATACGTAGATATTTCACCATAGATTTGGGGCAATGGAGAAATGGGGGAATGAGAGAAGATGAAGATGAATCCGCCGGACACCCGGGCCCGCGGCATCCGGCCTTCCGCTAGCCTTTGTCTATTGGTTGAACCGATGTCCTCAGCCCTAACTAATATTAACATTATTGAGAATAATAACAATGGCATAGTTGGTATGTAACTATCCTAACTCTTGAGTGAATCTTCTTACGTTTATCTTCGTTAGCTAGGCAACTACAGTTCTGAGGAATGACTAGTCCTTCTCACAATTCCTACAATCGATTAACTTGGTACATTTCCAGAAGTGCACAGTAGAAGTACCAACTCTACCCGGTTACTTACTCCACCGTCCTCTGTGCGATCGGATTCCTTTGGCCTTGTTACCATATCTCCCCTATACCTCTTATACCTGTCGCAAGAAAGCATTTAAAAAGCTTTCCGATGCACAATAGAAGGCCCGCTTTCATCATATTCCTGTTTGGAAATCCACATCTGCTGGAACGTAGAGAGTGAAGCCAGAATCGACCCTCCAATCCAGACCGAGTACTTCCGCTCAGGCGGGGCGATCACCTTGATTTTCATCGACGTAGGAGCCATATTAGTGAGCTCTTTCTGTAGTCGATCTGCAATCCCAGGGTAAAGCGTAGTACCACCAGACTAGCAGACAAGAAGAAGAAATATTAGTTGAATGCCAGTTACTCATTAACATAAAATCAAGAGAGAGATTACATACAATGACAATATTACCATACAAGTCCTTGCGAACGTCGACGTCGCATTTCTGGATCGAGTTGAATGTAGTCTCGTGGATACCGCCTCTCTCGAGCCCGAGTAGGCTAGGTCTAAACAAAGCCTCTGGTGCTCGGAATCGCTCATTTCCAATCGTGATAACCTGTCCATCGGGAAGCTCGTATGATATTTCGATACTGGAACTCTGGGCTGCGGCCTGGATCTCCTGCTCAAAGTCAAGAGCAACGTAGCAGAGCTTCTCTTTGATATCGCGGACGATCTCGTGCTCGGCGGATGTAGTGAAGCTGTGGCCACGTTCGGCCAGGATTCTCATCAGGTAGCCGGTCAGGTCACGGCCAGCCATGTCAACGCGATCGATGGCGTGAGGCATAGAGAAACCTTCGTAGATGGGCACTACATGCGTAACGCCGTCGCCGGAATCGAGGACAATGCCCGTAGTACGGCCGGAAGCGTACAAAGACAGCACAGCTTGGATAGAGACATAGAAGGCAGGCACATTGAAAGTCTCGAACACAATCTGGGTCATCTTTTCCCTATTAGATTTAGGGTTAATAGGGGCCTCTGTCAGGAGGACGGGGTGTTCCTCAGGCGCCACACGGAGCTCGTTGAAATAGGTATGATGCCAGATCTTCTCCATATCGTCCCAGTTGGTAACAATTCCGTGATCAATGGGGTAATTGAGTGATAGAACACCACGTTTAGATTGGGCTTCGTCACCGACGTAGGAGTCCTTTTGGCCCATGCCAATTATGACCCTGTAGAAGTGTTAGACATCCGATTATTGCTTCTTATCTTCAACAGAAGAACTAATTAAGCCATGCTAGCCATGCTTTAAAGATTGTGCTTGTTTGGACGAAAGACAAGGAGGTATTACCCCTGATGACGGGGACGGCCAATAATCGAAGCTGGCCCAGATTGTCAGTTTCCCCCCCCTTGAATGGAAAAGGACTTATGGATTTACTGACGAAACACGGCGCGGGGAGCATCATCGCCAGCGAAACCGGCTTTGCACATTCCCGAACTGCAAGTAGAGGGTGTATTAGCATTTAGCAACAATTCTCCTGCTGGACAACTGAGGAGATGTGCGCCTCATACCCATTGTCAATAACGATGGCTGCAACGTCGTCTACATTATCATGTGTCAGGTTAGCGATGTGTAAATAGCCAACTGGTACAAATGGAGTCATATTGAGGGATTGTAAGTCGTAGAAAAGAACATATGATATAGCTTACCTTCCATGATGGCCATGACTGCGTAACCTAAGCGTAGTAAAGACACGCAAATCAAGATTGAGAATATAGAGCCAGTCCAAGCACAATGATTGATCAAATATCGAGAGAACCGCAGCTGCTTTTGAGAGTTTATATTGTGTAGAGATGCGATAAATAATTGCACCCGATACAGGCGTCTCCGATACTTATAGATAAAATATCATCATTGCCTAAGTGGTGTACTTTATCTTAGGCAGCTCAAAGCTTTTATCCTACAAAAAACAGTGACTTACCGACGACAAATTTGGATGCGCAACGACATCTCAGGCAACCAAGTCTTATTGAATTTGATTGCGCGTCGTTCTCCAGATGATCTAGGGTTATAGCGACTCGGTATCCCAGATTGCGCGGCCCCGGCTATCCGGACGGGCAAGCTTAGGCATTCATTTTCTATGAAATGGGGCAGCCTAACAAAGGTCGATATATAAATGAATAAATATGATGACTTCAGTAATGCAAGTCAAGCTCTATCTTAGTCTCCATTCCATCTCCATTTTCCACGCTCAATATGTCGGTATGTATCTCTCGTCCTGATCTTGGGGGCATTCGTGTACATAATTCTATCGATCTAACTTAACTGTATGCTAGACGCCGTCGGGGTATGCCGCGAGATAATTCAGTTCCTCCCTTGCCCATATGAGATCTTCCTTGCGTTTTTGCTAGCTAAGCTATCGATAGTGTCTCCATAGCGGATGAATGCCTCGTCGCCTATAAACAACTCCACTCCGGAAGAGGTGCCAAGAAGCCTCAGTTTGTTATTTACCGGATCTCTGACGACCAAACAACTGTTTTAGTGGAAGAATCTTCTACGGAAAAGGACTTTGAAATCTTCCGTCACACACTGTGCTCCGCTGTGGATGTCCGTGGCCAGCCAGTCCCGCGCTATGCAGTTTATGATGTCGAATATGACTTAGGAGAGGATGGCAAGAGGTGCAGAACAGTGTTTATCAGTTGGGTCCCGAGCAACACGCCTCTCAAAGTATGTCCGGTATTCCTATTTGAGTGTACTTCAACTTCATGTTCAAAATGCTAAGCAGAACTTACAGCTGTGCATGCTTTATGCAAGCACCAAAGAGCAGCTGAGGAACGCCCTTGATGTTAAGCTATCTATCCATGCCGATACACCGGACGAGGTTGAATGGAAGATTGTATTAAGCGTGGCCAGTGGCGGAAAGGCATGAGATAACTTCGTTGAAGAACAACACGATCTTTAGCCTGTGTGTATCTAAGTTGCACCACGATCGCAGACTACGGTCACTTACTTTAATTCACGATTGTTGTCGGCGAATTGCCATATTAGAATATCGCAATTTGAGCTTTGTGCTTTTGAGAGACTGTCATATCCACGGCTTCGCTATATCTAGTCCTGAAGACGCCGATGAGCAGCAAATCGCACAGGATATGATTTAAATGGCAATTGCATTATGCCTAGCGTATATACTGTATGGTGGTTGTTGGTGTCGTACAAGCGTTGCTTTCAGTTGGCAGCAATAGACTCGCTCGTAGGCAGCACATATATATATTGGACGTTATATAATTCTCCACGGGCCATTGGCAATACATAGTTCTAGCTGTTTAAAATCTGTAAGTGAACCCACCAAGCATTACTTTTGGGTTACTCTCGCACACCACATAAGATATCCCTAGGCGCCTCCGACGTGGTACCCTATGTCAGTTTCAGAGGCCTTCCTATTATGCTCATTCCACCAAATAGGGCAGTTATTCCCGTAAAGATGATAAGAGTGCCGTACGTGGTTCCATATGCAAACGCAGAAGAGTTAAAGCCCCATGACCCTTTGATCAATGCGTCACTCAAAGGCCCACTGACAACGTTGCCAATCCCTCTGCCAGTTGCTAAGAAACCGAAGACAATTGAGGGATCCGCTAGTTGACTTTTCTTCACCACCTCGTTCATGATTGCCGGCCAGGTAGAGGTGAATGATCCGGCGAAAAGGCCGTAAACAACACAAAACGCGTAAAGGGGCGCCAACGACACGGAAAACCCCCAGAGTAAGAATACGGCAATAGTACTGCCTATTGTAGATACTAATATGCAGGTCGTCGCATGGTATCGATCCACGAGATGGCCCATGGCGATACATCCAAAGACTGATGCAAGATTGCACAAAATGACAGTCAAAGACGCTAGAACACTGTTGGCGCCCAGGGTGCGTGCGATAGTCGGCAGGTAAATCGTCGGCAGGAAGTATCCCAGGGCTTCGACGATATTACCCATCTGGAAGATGAGGAAAGTATGCTTCCAAAGGAAGCTCATGTCGAATGCTCGGACATTGGATGCACGGGAAATGGGCAACCTGGGCTTTACATAGTAGAGAAGCGGGGCAGCCATCAAAAACAAAACCACAGCCCAGATGCGAAGGGTGGTCTTATGACCATAAGCGTTCAAGAGCCATTGGAGTACCAGAGGCAGCACCACTCCTGATAATCCGGTGCCAGCCTAGATGTGGAAGCGTCAGTGTCAATGAGCCGCACGGTCAGGATAAATAATCTACACTCAAAATGGCAATTTAATCAGAGATTACTTACCCACATGGTTCCAAAAGCAAGACCTCTTTTGTGCACAAACCATTCGTTCATGAAGATGATTAAAGGTGAATAAGCAAAGTTTCCTCCAATCCCGTAGGCGATACCCTGGGTCAGGATAAGATGGGTGGTGTTAGATGCAAAAGAGCTCAATGCGAGGGCTAGGCACATAACAACAAAGCCGAAAGGAGATGACCACCGCTTCAGAGTGGGAAATCCCTGTAATAGGACGAATGTCAAAGGGGATATCATATAGTTTACGCCCTAGAATAAAGTTAGGCTAGGCAACTTCATCAGCGAATGTGAACACTAGCACACCATCATGCATGTACCAATCATGGCAATATTTCCTGAACTTTTGAAAGGCTCGTGGGTGCTGTAGTAGTCCTGAAAAATTCCGTAGGAGAAGGAGAAGCCTGGGCGAACTATAAGAAAGCGATCTAGAGTAGGATCTTGGAATCTAACCCCAAACAAGAGCTTCAATGACGAAGCTCGCAGCCAAGAACAGCCATGCATCTTTACCACCATCCACCGGAGGCAGTTGCAGCTCATTATGTTGGTCGTCGGACGGGTATGAGGAACTATCAGCTAGGAGATTTGACCTGGTCGTATCCTCCTGTATCGCAGGATGCCGTGTTTCCAATTCCATATTAACCATCACTTAGATTGGTAATACTTGCTACTTGTCTGTACAAGACGCACACAGTGAGATGGGTGAACAAGTCCAAAGTTGAAGTTCCAATTGGAGGTCATGTGCACAGACCATCGAACAAGTAGCATTTCCTATTCAGGAATGGTGTCTTTGTGTCATTTCAAAAGGGCGTGGGAAGTGGGTCTAACGCTTGACCTTTCCACTCCAATTGGTGGAGTGACTCACGCATTCTGTTTTCTTCAAATGCGAGTCATCGGATACTTACTAAGTATTCAACGAGGTAGTTACTATATAATTCATATTGGTACGTTCAACTCACTCTATTAATTGGATAGTGAGGTACAAAATCATTACAATGACATCTCCGTCGTATGATCCAACTCCATTCGGAGCTCCTATGCTGAAGCATTTCTTATTTGACCCCAAATATAAAAATCTGAACCACGGTATGTCAATCGATATATGCTCATGTTTATTACGCACCCATGGATTATATTATATGCCTTTTACCCTCCAAATATTTCCCCTCTTGAAATGGAGTTACAAAGAGACTTTTGTTTTTGTTATTGTTCATTTATCTATCCTTGCGTTTCACTCCCGTTGCAGCAGAATATCCATGATGCTTATACCATATATACTAGGATCCTTTGGTACATATCCAGCGCAAGTAAAATATGCGCTCCGGAAGTATCAGGATGAAATTGAGGCAACCCCTGACCCTTTCATTCGTCACACACAAGGCGAATTGATTGATAAGTCGCGTGTCGCAACCGCCAAGGTTCTGAATGTCCCCGTACAAGAAGTGGTCTTGGTGAAGAACGCTACCACTGGGGTTAACACGGTCCTTCGGAATCTTAGCTACAAGGAGGGAGATGTCCTTATTTACTTCGCAACTACATATGGAGCAGTCGAGAAGACAATTACTTCGTTGACTGAAACCACACCCCTTCGGGCAAGGAAGGTCGATTATACTTGTCCCGTCAGCCACAAGACCCTTGTGCAGAAGTTCAGAGGTATCGTTGAACAAGCTCGGTCGGAAGGGTTGAACGTGAAAGTGGCCGTATTCGACACTGTGACGAGTCTTCCGGGCATGCGATTTCCCTTTGAGGAGTTGACTAGAGTCTGCAAGGACGAAGGGATCTTCAGCCTCATCGATGGGGCGCATGGAATCGGACACATTCCCTTGGACCTGAATGAGTTACAGCCGGATTTCTTTACAAGTAATTTGCACAAGTACAGGCCCGTCTCCTCTTGAGAGATACCTCGCAAGCTAATGAGGTTATGCAGATGGCTCTACGTCCCCCGTGGTTGTGCAGTCCTTTACGTTCCCTTGCGCAATCAACATCTGATCCGCACAACTCTGCCGACTTCCTGGGGATTTATAGCGGATCCCCAACTGTCCACGTCTGACAAGCCCAATATCCTGACCCCCGTTGGCAGCAATCGGAGCGCTTTTGAAGAGCTCTTCCAGTTTGTGGCTACGAGTGATGATGCGGCTTACTTGACTGTCCCAGACGCTATCCGCTTCCGTACCGACGTGTGTGGCGGAGATGACGCGATCTTTAAATATCTTGAAGAGCTCGCCAATGAGGGCGGCGATATTGTTGCAGCTGCTTTAGGCACCAATGTTCTCCAGGAGCCTGGACTTCGGTCCGGGGAAAGGAGCGAAATCCGTCGCTGCGGAATGTCCACTGTCCGATTACCGATTGCCATTGGTCACCAAGGAGACGAAACATCATCGTCACCTTACCCTCCGGTGTCCGCCGATGATGTCAGCAAGGTCGTGAATTTCTTACAGATGACTTTGAAAGATGAGTTCAGAACTTTTGTACCGATTTTCCAGCATGGAGATTGGTTGTGGACCCGTCTCAGTGCCCAAGTTTATTTAGAGAAAAAGGACTTTGAGTGGCTCGGAGAAGTGCTGAAAGGTTTGGTGGAAGAGAGTCGGCAAGGCCGACTATCGGGACTAAACCCAATCGGGGAATGCTTGAGAGCTGCGCGCCACACGGGCACCTGACTGGGGCACAGCATCTCTTCTTCACTTAAGTCACGGTAAAGGATTTGACGAGTAACCGAACACCGAAGTGGGGGACGGAGCTTATATTTTTGCTTAGACCGAATGACTAGAGAGTTGGAGACTAGAAGTAGAGTTTCAAATGTGAGCGTTATGTTGTTGCTGGGTATGACACTAGCCTTTCATATTTTCTCTTTTTCTTTTTTTTTAACTATTTTCATCTATTTTCATTATTCGTAGTGGTGGTGGTGGTAGTAGTAGTAGTAGTAGTATTTGCCTCCTGAAAA
This sequence comes from Aspergillus alliaceus, assembly GCF_009176365.1. Taxonomy (NCBI): domain Eukaryota; kingdom Fungi; phylum Ascomycota; class Eurotiomycetes; order Eurotiales; family Aspergillaceae; genus Aspergillus; species Aspergillus alliaceus. The sequence continues at coordinate 247,125 of NW_022474741.1, forward strand.
GGTTGACAGGGTATTGCCCGAAAAGGGTAATAGATATAATAAGTGACATTCCAGAAACATACTAAGGAATCCCGAGAACACCTCTAAATGGAACAATGGGGTCGTAGGGGAGTGATTTTCAGGTTACCTAACATTCTAGCCACTGAACCGTAGAGACGGCACAAGATGGGAAAATGGACTTACTCCCATTCGGTAAACCTTGCGAAAATGATTATGATATAATGTAGGCTATCTTTAGCCTCGGTCGTTTTTCTCCATCGTGCGGGTACCCCGACCATAGTTGGAATTCGGCAATTGTTTCGAGACGTAATGGGTCATATTCGTCTCCCTGATAGGCACACGCGACATATAATAGGTAGTATTACTAGTAGTATCAGGTGCAGGCCCTCCCCCCTCGATCCCTTTGTCTACATTGAGTTATATATTGGGATAGACCTTCCCCACCACCGTCCCTCTCCTTGACCCCCAGCCAAAACCACAAATCAGCATGCTTCTGGATACCTCTCGCTACCCTGTGGCGCTACTTGCAAGCGCGGTGGTCTTCCTTCTATATACCATCACGGCCCTTCAGCGGAAGTATAAACAATATCGCATTGCCCGCGCCAACCACTGTCAGCCGGTCCACGTGATCGTTTCCAAGGACCCCTTCCTAGGACTCGACAACATCCGGGAGAATATCGACGCGGCCAAAAAACACATCTTACTTGAGCGCGGTCTGTCCCGCTTCCACAAGTATGGAAACACCTTTCGTGCCCGACGTCTGCGGACCCCGATCATCGTCACTCGCGAACCCCAGAACGTAAAGACCATCTTGTCCCTCAAATTCAAGGACTACGGGCTCGGAAACCGCATTCATGCATTCGGCCCCCTGCTCGGCCATGGCATTTTCACCACGGACGGGGAACACTGGGCGCACTCGCGCGCCATGATTCGTCCCAACTTCGTCAAGGATCAGGTCGCCCATCTGGATATTTTCGAGGAGCTCATGGGTGATCTGTTGGCCTTAATCCCTACCGATGGCGCCACGGTCGATATGCAGGAGTTGTTCTTCTGTTATACGATTGACTCCGCGACGGAATTCCTGTTCGGCCATAGCGTCCAGACCCTTAGGAAGCGTCTGTCGGGCGTCGAGACGGACGAAAATGACTTCGCCAGCTCCTTCAATTACGCGCAGGACGCTATCGCGACGAGTACCCGTTTGGGCCCGCTGAGACACCTTTTCCGAGATCGCAAGGCGGAACGGTGCAACCGGGTGTGCCATGGACTGGTCGAACAGTATGTGGAAAAGGCCTTGAGATACCGTGCCATCTATGACGAGGAGAAGGCCTCGGCGGCGGACGACAAAAAGCAGAGGTATCTGTTTCTCCAAGGCTTAGCGCAACAGACTGGTGATCGCACGCGGATTCGTGACGAGTTGATGAACGTGCTCCTCGCCGGCCGGGATACCACGGCGTCCTTGCTCAGTAACATGTTCTTCATGCTAGCGAAGAACCCCCGTATCTGGAAAAAGCTGCGCGAAGAGGTCGCCTCGCTGGAAGGGCGCGCTCCCACCTATGAGCAATTGCGCAATCTCACATATCTCAAATACTGCATGAACGAATGTAAGCTTTCCATATGGATCTCTACTCTATCTATCAAACTAACAGGTCAGCTCTTCGTCTTCACCCGGTTGTCCCTTCGAACGCCCGCTTCGCCGTGAACGATACCGTCCTCCCTGTCGGCGGCGGTCCGGATGGCCAAGCACCCGTCTTTGTCCCTAAGGGTTCCATCGTCGCGTACAGCGTATATTCAATGCACCGTCGTGAAGACTTCTACGGGCCTGATTCGAATGAGTATCGGCCAGAGCGCTGGGTCGATCTGCGACCGGGATGGGAGTACCTTCCCTTCAATGGAGGCCCGCGTATCTGTGTGGGCCAGCAATATGCGCTCACCGAGGCTGGCTACGTCACCGTGCGTCTTGCACAACAATTTTCGGTTCTCGAAAGTCGGGATCCTGGCCCGTGGGAAGAGAACCTGACCTTAACGCTGTGCTCGAGAAATGGAACCAAGGTCAGTTTCAGACATTAGGTTTTTTTTTTTTTTTTTTTTTTATTATTGTTGTTGTTATTGTTTGTTTTCCTTCTAGCGATGAGACCATGCATCATTTATACCTATGTCTTTAGTTTAAGGTTGTTGAGCTTGGATATGGACGACTTGTCATGACTCTATATATTCACACCATGCATGTGTCAAAGTGATCAGATATTTATAATTACACTAAACGAAGTACTTTCTTTATATAAAAAGAAAGACATATGTTAGATAGTAAACAACATTTTCTGTAACATTGAGTACCTTCAGAAAAGATAGAGTTGTCCCATACGCCTAAATATTGTCTGAATATTCAGCCAGATCCATGCAAACACGGAGAACTCCGTGCTGTGGACCTAAATAAATGGCCGTAAATGTCCAGGTTACATTGCCAAGGTAGAAGATGCCTTTAGGAACAAAACAAGGCTTTTCGGTGACTTTGTTCGGCAGAGCGAGTCTTTAGACTTTGACTTATGCATCTGTGCCAATAATACACAGAAGATTTGACTATCCATCCACAATACGGAGGAGTCCAGTTTGTAGATCCTTTACCGCCTACTACGGCGGACTGAATCAAGCAATTGGCCAAAATGGATTTTTTACCGGAACCTTGGCGAAATCTTAATTGCCACGCCAAACAAATCTTTCTTTCTATATAACCAATTTACTACTAAGTAAATAGTTATTTAGCTTTTTGTAGTTAACTGATCTTTAGTTTATAACTAATATAATTGTACTATACTTGTTACGGGTATCTACTATTTAGAGTAGAGAACCTGTCAACTAGATAAGGATACATAGACTAAAAGAAAGAGAGAGGTTAAAGATAGGCAGTAGATACTATTTAGACAGAAGACTGATTCTTGATCTTCTACTATTACTAATAATTCACTAATTTATAGCTAAAGACTCTATACCTAAAGAATTCAGAATCTTTCTTAAATCTAATATCACTGATTGAATAGTGATTTAGTCTGATAGCCATACAGGATACCCTAACGCAGGTACATGGGCAATCAGCCACTAATAAGGAACATCAGGCCATTAACAGTTTGGTTTTTAACGGGAAATCTGAACTCTTTATATATAGAGTCTTCAGCTATAAATTAGCGAATTGTTAGTAGTAGTAGAAGATCAAGAATTAGTCTTCTGTCTGAATAGTATCTACTGCCTGTCTTTGATCTTTCTCTCCCTTCTAGCCCACATATCCTTACCTAGTTGACAGGACTTCTACCCTGAATAGTAGATACCCTTGATATATATTCTTACTCTTACACTGAAAATACTTTCTCTGGCTAGAAGAAAACAGACTTACTTTTTCTTCTTACACTTCACTAAGAACATGCTCATAAAAAATGCATCAAGATAAGAACTAAGGCAGCTGGTGAGATATTGGCCGGGACAGTGATATTGGTGGTGTAATAACACTATACTAGTTTGGGGAATTGTCAGTGTGCGTGGCCGTTGGTAACCTTGGTAAAATTTCATTTTGGCCAATTGCTCGATTCAGTCCGCCGTACCTACAGTATTGAGCAGAATCTCGGAGCGGAACCAGTTGATAGTCCGAGCATGAGGTATCGCGAGATTGACTAATCAGTGGATATCCGCGTATTCTATAGACCCTGACCACGTGGAAGCCTTCCAGGTAAAGGCCCCATGGGAGTGCGTTTGGTAACCCACTCATAAGCACATCGTTATGCATAAGTGTCTTTCAGAATCAAGGATCTGAATCTGTTGGATAATACAAAATCACAACATAGTGTGGTGGATGGATTACTGCAAGTCACTACCTCCGGCCAAGTTACTCTCCCTCATGTGGTTGATTGAAGAAGACAAGACAATATTTCACCCGTTTAGTAGGAATAAGCAAAATGGAATCAATATATTGTGTTACCAGGAGTGAGGCTACCTTAGAATTTAAACGACTGTGAGCTGTGAATCAGACATTTCTGGGATATTAGGATCCTAATGAGGGTATATTGATTCACGTCATGATTGACCACTAAGATACAGATGAATCTTACCCCCCTACAACCTCAACCCTCTTCATCTTAGCTACCGTCCAACGGATACTCCCCAATGTAACACTCACAGACACTGAAGCTCTCCTACATCAAAATGAAGTTCATCATTCTGTCCCTTCTCCTGTGCAACCCAAGTTGCGTGCCTCGCACCCATCCCAGACACTGGCAACGGCGATAGTAAGAGCAAGTTCCCCTTGTCCTATTATCCAGAGCAGCTTCACAAAGGTTAATCACACAGTATCCCCTCCACCACCGTGAAGAAATGTGCCACCGATGCAGGATGTGCCCACAGACTCTTATCCCCTGTTTGTAAAAAGGTCCGATGGGGACCTGGCCAATGATGTACCCACTCTCGATTATGAAAGTGAGGTGAACGACATACCTTCTGTACTGATCAAAGGCTAATATGCCGTGATAATTCGGCAGAGCGAGTACCCGAACTTCTCGAGCAAGTGAGCGAAAATGGGTACCAAAGGCATTGCCGACGATGTCGACAATGCTCGCCTCGCGCAAGATGTGTTCATAGTATATGCGTATATACCATTCGTTAAGTAGCTGGAACATGGACTAGGGTAAGGAAATAGGACGTATTAGCTTGCCACTGGACAGTTAGGCGAGAGGTTAATGGGAGGTGAAGCTGGGAGGATTTGGCTGGGGAATATCGCGTTGGTAGCCGGGATAGCAAACTATTGTTGTTTTAACTGATGTATAGCAAATTCCATTACGCTTTCGTGTTAAGTCTCATTATGCAGAGTGGGCAAAAGTGTACCTTGACTTTGGGGGTTGGATATAGATTATCCCATGAGCAAGTATTGTGCCATACCTTTGGTATCATATCATAGATTGAGCTAAAGTGTGTCCATTTAGGGCAGTTATCCCAGTTTTTCGTTGATAGACTCATATGCTAGCGTGCACAGGATCCCATAATTTGTTGCAGGCCATCATATACTAATTTGGAAGACCTGTGTAGATCATGGAGCTGAAACCGAGCTCGAGTCTTAGTGCCTAATATGAGAGAAGCATCAAACGAGTCTTTTTTCCTCCATGATTTCCTCACTTATTTAGTCCTACTAGAGCATAAGGAGATAGAGAGTATATTGGAAAATAAAATATGGAAGTTGACAGCGGAGGATGAAAGTGGCATTTGTTATACTTTGCGCTATACAACCATGCATTGAACATGGAATCGGACTCTTTAAACATCTAAAGACTAACAAAGATTTTCCGAGCAGGTGCATATCCTCTGATAAGATTGGCCGGGAGCTTACCTGCCTACTTACCAACATACTTAAACTTGTTGTTGCTCTGGTCATATGTGTATGCCCAGTTGGCCGGGTCGTAGCCCCAGTCCCCTGCAGCATTGTGGTTCTTAGCGCAAACAGCTTTGTCATTGTTCCCAAGAGCTTTGCAATAAGGGCTACCATCTTGTTAGTAAAATACCGCCAACTGCGATTAATGGGTGTTCTTACCCCGCAGCGCCAGTGAATTTGGTGATCTGGAACCAGGTGCCTTTTGTCTCGCTAGGCTTGCTGGGATCAAACTGCTTGACTTTGTTCGCTGAGTAGAATCCGTTGAGAATACCACCCTGAGAGTTCTGAGCGGCGAGGTTGACAGGCGCGAGGACGGCGCTTTGTAGCAATGGAGTCAGCTATCACATTGAGCTGCAATGGTAAGAGGTCTAGCTTACCCAGTTCCACCCTGAAGAGAGGACGCAAACGCATACTCCTCAGGCGACTTGAATTCCTGTGTGCTCCAGGATGGATTCTTGGCTGGGAGGCCTTTGATGCCCCATTTCGCAGGATCTTTGAACGGTCCTTTGTTCGCGCCGCTCCGGTCGCGGTTACCATTCTTCGTCTTTTCATTCACTCGCTGTCTGGAGGGCGGGTTATATGTAAGAGATGCCGATTGAAGTCAAAAGGCATAGCACATAGGGGCTTACAAGACATTTGGGGCGCCCTTGCAGAGAATAGCCCAGCAGTCGACGTCAAATGGCAGGGCACTCTGGCCCTTGATCTCCAGGTTGGCCTTGATGGGGTCGCTTTGACTATCGCCGCTGCCAGTTGCAAGGACGGCATTACTCTCACCGGCAGCTTCGGGCTCAGGGTTAACAGGCACAGCTAGTGCTTGTTGGATACCAACCGCATAAAGCGCCAAGACCAGGAGGGAGTTGATGATCTGCATTTTCGGAACAAAGTCTGAGCAATCCTACTCAAGCGATATCGCATGAACAGTTTCTCTTCTCCTGAATGACGGCGGTTCTGTGCCTTTTATCTTCAAGAGGCATACACTCCTCCTCCTCCGGCCGCATTGCCTTGCATATTTCCACATATCGAACCCACCAATAACAGATTACGGCTGGAATCACGAGGAGGCAACCTATGCCCCCAGGGGCTGGATGTAACGCTGATATTATCGTGAACGGAATAGATCCTCAGGCAAATGCATGCACTGTCAGCTTATTCAAGTGCCAAGGCTATGTGCCAATGAAAGAGGCACAAGTAAGCGACGGGGAATGAGGAGTCTTGTAATATGAGTGGTGGAATTGAGCGTTACACAGAATAAGCAACAACATTATACAGAATAGAACCAACTAAATCGAGGCGTTGTGTGATTGAGTGCTATTCCTGCATGCTCAGCTGAAGAACAGCCCCAACTGGTCACACTGGGCTAGGGATGCTCCCTATCGTTTCTTTCGTCTGGTTAGGGCTACTGCGGGAGCCAATGCACTTACTAAACCCAAACCCGTGGGGTAGAAAGCGGGGTGCCCGGTCGATCAGGCACTATCGTTTTTCAGCTGATCCATTCAGCCCCAGTCTTTCTTATATGTTCCTACATTTATCCATCTTATGCGCCAGGACGTCTTCAATTACCACTTCAGTCACTAGACAAAGCGCCAGCGTACACCATGTCTGCTGTTCTCCTCTTCTGCACTTCAAAAGTCCCCGCTAGTGTATGTAACCCCATACAACGCTCATAAGCCACTTACTAAACGAACCCAGACAATCAACAGGCTCATGCAAGAATGTGCTCTACCGGACGGTGCATTCAACTTCTTCAGCCTAGTCCGCACCCCCGATCAGGAAACCCTAGACGAATGGAATACGGAACCTCTGATCCATGACTTCGACACCGGTTTCGAGGGCAAACGCGACACCGAGTTGCGCGAATTCTTCCAAGCCCGCTTAGACAAACACACTGACTCCCAGACAACCAGCATCTCTGACTCATGGATCGCGGTGCTTGATGATGAATCCCGTTCCCAGAACACAGTGGTCCTGCACTACTCCTACGAAAGGTCAAGCTGGGGTCCGAATCCGATTCCGGGGCCTGCGGAGGTTTCTGGTGATACGATTTGGTGGAAGTGGAGGGTGCCTTTTCGGTCGGCTTGGACATTCTGGAATACTATCAGCAGCGTCGGAGAAGATGCTATTGAGATATATTCTAGGCCTGAGTATATCAGCTCGGATGGTGTTTTACAGACGGAGACTCCAGAAAAGATCATTGATGGGGAGATTGAAGATCCAAAGGCTTAAACGGTATGATCGGGTCTCGAGCACTTCTTGGTTTTATTGTGCTATATCTCTCGCAAGCTGCCTAGTTTTGAATGTCCGCCCACTCAGAAAGCACACAATAATTTGGGGTTGGAGCCTTTTAGCGTTCAATAAAATTCCCTTCTAGGATTCCTGCATCGAGAGATGGTTTTAACCACTTCCATCGCAATTTCTCTTTACCCCTTCGCTTCTTATCACTCATTCAGTTTTCACCCTCGTTCTACACAACAGTCAAAACCTACTTCAGTTAATCTCCATCAGGCTACTAAAACAATTCATTAAGTGATATGAACCATCAAGCCAACTAAATAGTCAACTGACAAGCAGCCTCAATCCCCGGAAAGCGATCCCTAATCAAACAAAACTTCTCAACGAGAATATCCCTCGACATCTGCTGCAAATTATGAAACGAAAACACCACGCTCTTCATAAACACAATATCCCCAATCCGACTAGTCGTCTGCTCTAGCGTTGCCTGCGGAAGATGAATAACTACATCAGCGATCGTATTAATAATCTCCAGTAGCTTGTTGAGGATCGAAGACCCGTGCACGCGGATCGTGTTCTGCGAGATCTTAGTCAGGAATTGTCTCAGCTGGCTGGATAGTCGGAGCGGGAGTTCAAGGGACAGTGAAGGACAGGGAGCACGAGAGGATAAAAGCCAGTTGGACATGGCCATTTGCCAGAGAAGAGTACGCATCCATTGTCTGGTGATGACGAGATCTGCTTGCTGCGTCTCGGATAACATCGAGACTTCGAGTTCCCAGCGGGCGTCGTCTAGCTCGCGGTGTTTTTGCTCTACCCATTTAGCAGATACTTGGCTTCTATCGCCGATCCAGAGGTTGATGAAGGTTGGTTCGAGGAGGAGGAAGGTCTTGATGACTTGGGTCCAGCCCTGGGAGATACCGGGGGGTAGGTTGGGGTCAACCTCTGGGAAGGAGGCATGGGGGGACAGGGTTGCGGGAGAGAAGTGGACGACCGACATGAATCGTTCATGGATGAAGCACAACCAGTAGAGACGTTGGCGTCGGGCTCGTTCTGTGGGGTGGAGACGTCCGAGGACGGTCTTGTCCTCGATGCGCAGGAGGTGGATCATGGCGATGGCTTCGCGCAAATATATAAAGCCTAGATCGTATTGGCCAAGGCTCATAAAGCACATCTGGATGAAGATGTTGGTCATTGTGCGCAGGATGGACGGCCGAAATCCAAGGAGCATTGGCGGCTGGGTTTTGATAGATTGGTTGACGAGCTGGGTGATTTGGGTTGAGGCGCTTGACGTGGGGTGATTGGATTGAGTCAGGTCAATGGTCGCCGCAGCGAATGCGTATACGAATGCCGCATTCTCTCCGTCCGAGTCCATTTTGCTGATTGCATCTTGTAACTCGTCGTCGGTCATGATGGGGTTGAATGGATATACGAAATGCATGTATTCCGGGACCAGGCTTTCAAAGTATGAGGTTGAAACTGAGGATAAAGCTGGAGCGAGAAGTGGCTTTGACGACGACTTAATTCTATGCTTCGAGATGATTTCTCCTCGACGTAGCGCATGCTTCCTCGATCGCGCAAGTCGATTATCGGTGTATGTGCAAACTAGGCCCAGGTGCTCACATTGCTGGCATCGTTGCTGGCCATTACAGCGGACTTTCCTGCGCCCACAAGCGTCACATGCCTTGGATACTCGGGGCCGACGGCGATCCTCCATGGCTTTACAGTGATAAATGTATCAATCTAAGCGCGCGATGTCGGTGGGAAGAGACATCGTGAGCCCCCGCCTGTTTTACCCCAGGTTTATGATTGATCTCGTGCCTTGGCGCCTTGGCAATGGCCTGAGGCACTCTTTTACTTGGATCAATTTTTTAATTTCTTTTCATATTCCAAAGGAGGGAAGGAATAAAATCATGTATTCAGTCCGAGGCCTCTACCAAAATCATTATCTCTATCAACTAGAACAAAAGCACACGTCCCTCAAATGGCTGCAAATTGCCCAAATCCCCTTCAACGTTACGCAGCAACACCTTCTGATCTTGCACAGCGGCAGGCTTCTCGAATTTCAGCGTATCCTCTGAGAAGTTCAATACTACCAAAACCGAATTCCTCAGCCCTCGCTTGACATAGGTGAACACCTTCTCATTTTGCTCGTCCAGGATCTCAAAATCCCCGAAGACTAAGAGGTCGGCGTATTCTTTACGCAGCTGAATAACCTGTTTCCAGAACGACAAGACAGAAGTCTCATCGTTCTCCTGCACTTTCACATTTATCTCGGGGTAGTTATCGTGCACACGCATCCATGTCTTTTCCGACGAGGAAGAGAATCCACCATTAGCCTCGGCGCTCCACTGCATAGGAAGCCGGGCATGGTCTCTTGCGAAACGCTGGAGTGACTTCATAGCAGTTTCCAGCTCCACCGGGTCATTATTTGATACCTTCTGCACCATTTGGTAGTAGTTTGAGCTGTCGACATCTTTATACTCGTCGATGGTCCAGCTCTCCGGCGCATTGACCATGCCAATTTCCTGGCCTTGGTAGATAAATTGAGTGCCTGACAACGTGCCCTGCATGATTGCAAGCATCTTCGCCGATGTGACTCTCAATTCTGGGGTCTTCTCGGAACCAAAGCGAGAGATGGACCGACCCTGGTCGTGGTTCTCCATGAACACCGTGGACCAGCCGTCTGTCCCCTTCATGATATCTTGAGTACCCTTGATAGCGGCCTTGAGTTCCCGCAGCGTCCAGCCCGGCAGCGTAGTCAAGAACTTGTAGTCTTTCCCTTGTCCGAGGTCCACCACATCAAATTGAAAGACCATATTGAGCTGGTTCTGCGCCGCTGACACATACCGCAGAATGCCATCGACGGTGTGCGTATTTGGCAGTTCTCCCACCGTCATAGCGTCATACTTTGCAAGTACCTCATTCATCTCACCGAGGTATTCGTGAATACGAGGTCCATTGCAGAATAACGATGGCGACATCTGTGTGTCAGACTTGGGATCAAGGACAGGCGCATCTGGGTACGCAGGGTGCTTGCTGTACATGTTCACTGTGTCCACCCGGAATCCGTCGACACCCTTCTGCAGCCAGAACTCCATAGCCGAATCATAGATCGCACGGCGGGTCTCTGGGTTCTCCCAGTTAAGATCTGGCTGTTCCGTGCAAAACAAATGGAGATAATATTCTTGGGTTGCTTCGTCCCATTCCCAAGCACTTCCGCCGAAGATACTGCGCCAGTTGTTGGGGGGCTTGCGGGCTCCACTGGCATCGTATTTTGCAGGCTTCCAAATGTACCAATCCCGCTTGGGATTTGATTTTGATGACCGCGATTCCTTGAACCACTTGTGCTCGTGTGAGGTGTGGTTGACCACCAGGTCCAGGATGATGCGCAGCCCGCGCCGGTGGCACTCGTCGATGAGATCTTCCATGTCCTGGACTGTTCCGTATGGTGGGTAGACACTCTCATAGTCGGCAACATCATATCCCATGTCATATTGGGGACTGTCATACATGGGTGAGATCCAGATCACATCTACCCCGAGGCTGGTGATGTAGTCGAGGGAGGAGATGATACCAGGAATATCGCCGATGCCGTCATTGTTGGAGTCTTTAAAACTGGCAGGGTAGATCTGGTAGATAATGGAGTTTTTCCACCATTTCTCACCGACAGGAGCTGGAGACATGTTCAAGGGGTGTAGTGTATAGGAGACGAAGAGAGGATGGTAGGAAGGAGAAATTTTCTCGCGAGAACAAACTTGATGGAAAGGAAAGATATATAACTACCTTGGTATGCGGTGAAGCCACGGCACCCGCACACCCTCCGATAACAGCTGGCATGCACGATGTCGATCCACCCATACGATAGATGCTCCTGATTGACGCAATGTCGGCCCGAGCAGATATAGCTCCTGCATCAGAGGCCCATGCGGTGTCCATCCGGCTCAAGCTTCAATCCCACATCACCATGCCCCCGCCCCCCCACTTGACCGTTGTTGAGTTGATTTCAAATGCTGCATTTTTCCTATGGAGGCACTAAACATATTATGCACATGTGCATATAGCTCATCCCGTATCAGCCAACATGGCCAGGAGACAAGACTAAACCGGCTGCAGTTAGGGTTCTCCGCATTAATACGCGCCGCCGAGAATGCGGCCCGACATTGAGCCAATGGAACGTAAGGCCTGCTGCCAACACTGTGACAGAGTTGACCCTAGATCAAGAGCCTGACCCACCTATGCCGCTTGTTCGATTGCCCCTAACTAATGGTACCACAGCATGTCTGATCATTTGCCATTTACAGTACTGGATGTGTGGGCGTCTGCAAAGAGTACACTCCAGTGGCATGTATATGACTTGGAGTTAGCATTGCATGAATAGAACAATTCTCCTTGAGCCTTGCTAAGAATGATTCTATGTGGGAAAACAAGCTTAAATTAGAACTGAAGTCAATTCTTCCATTACCTTCTGATTCTTTCCGGCCCGACATCCAGCCAATCACATCTCCCACTTTGGCCGTCAAAAATCCGGGGGGATCCACCCAAGAGAATCTGGGGAAAACCTTCTCTCCTGCACAGCACCTGCATGCTGGCTAGGATGCAACAGGGAATCATGCGGACTAGGGGAATGTTCATGCTCGTATAGACCAGGTTAAGTACATATATTGCCCCATTGGTCGTGGTCTGATTCCTGTGGCCGGCTTCTATAAAAACCCTGTATGTGCCTTCACTTTGCACACAATTGTCCACACTCCATTCGCGATAACCCCTACTTGATCTGTTGCATTCCTTGCTCAAGATGGCCCCAGAGAAGGCCGCCATGTCTGAACATATTGAGAATGACAACCCGCCTAGCCATGATACCCTCGACCTCCCCAACAGTAGCGAGGCACAGGCAGCCATCGCGAAAGAACATGAGATGACTCTATGGCAAGCGCTCAAGCTGTATCCCAAGGCCGTGGGGTGGTCTCTTCTGTTCTCCTGTGCCATTATCATGGAAGGCTACGATGTGGTCCTCATCGGTTCTTTCCTCGCATTTCCGGCATTCAACGAAAAATACGGAGGTCTCATGTCTGACGGAACATATGGGCTCGAAGCCAGGTGGCAAGCAGGTATAAACAACGCGATGGCCTGCGGCCAGATTATCGGACTTTTCCTCAACGGACTTGTCTCAGAGCGCTTTGGATACCGAAAGACCCTGATGGCATGTCTTGCCGCCACCGTTGGTTTCGTTTTCATTCTGTTCTTTGCACCCAATATCCAAACTCTAGTTGTCGGCGAGCTCTTTATGGGCATCCCCCTTGGTGTGTATCAAACCCTCGTCGTGACATACGCATCGGAGGTGTGCCCCGTAGCGTTGCGCGCATACCTCACCACCTATGTCAATCTCTGCTGGGTGCTAGGCCAATTGCTCGCCTCTGGTGTGCTGAAGGGGCTCGCCGGTCGCAGTGATCAATGGGCATACCGCATCCCCTTCGCTCTGCAATGGATCTGGCCTGTCCCCATTTTCATCGGGGTGTTTCTAGCCCCCGAGAGCCCCTGGTGGCTCGTTCGACGAGACCGCCGTGAAGACGCCGTCAAGGCTCTGAAACGACTGACCAGCGCTAACGCAGACTTCAACGCCGAAGAGACCGTCTCTATGATCGTATACACCGACGCGCTCGAGCGACGCACCGAAACCGGTACTTCATACCTTGACTGCTTCAAGAAAAGCGACTTGCGCCGAACCGAAATCTCCTGCTGTGTATGGGCGGCGCAGTGTCTGTGCGGCGCAGGCCTGATGGGCTACTCCACCGTCTTCTACCAGCGCGCGGGCCTCGCCGTGTCGCAGTCCTTCACCATGTCACTCGTGCAATATGCTCTGGGCGTGGTGGGAACATTCGTCTCCTGGACGGCGATGTCGTATTTCGGCCGTCGCACCCTCTACGTCGGCGGTCTATCCATCCTAGCCATTGTGCTATTCACGATCGGTTTCGTCTCGATCGCCCCGTCCACACCTGCCATCTCCTGGGCTACCGGCTCCATGCTACTCGTATACACCTTTATCTACGACTCCTCCATCGGACCCGTCTGCTTCGCTCTCGTCTCCGAAATCCCATCCTCCAGGCTACGTACAAAGACCGTGGTGCTCGCCCGAAACGTCTACAATATCCTCAACCTCATCACTGGAATCATCATTCCATATATGCTGAACGTCGACGCTTGGAACTGGCGTGGAAAATCTGGTTTCTTCTGGGGTGCGCTATGCGTTTGCTGCTTGACGTGGTCGTTTTTCCGCCTGCCAGAGCCTAAAGGACGGTCGTATGCTGAGTTGGATCTGTTGTTTGAGAGAGGGGTCAGGACGAGGGAGTTTGCCTCTGCTAAGACTGGGTTGGAGGATTCGCAGGGCGAGGGGAAGGATGATATGGTGAAGGTTTAAGTTTGGTTTTGGGTATTCAGTTGGGATTAATATAATAAGGAGCAAGTGGTGTTGTCACATACGGAGTTTATGCTACACTATTCTTTTTTTGCTATCGACTTCTCAGATGTCTATACCTGGTTCCGTTCCTCCTCGGCTTTGGGAAAACAACTTGTCGAATCTGAAAAGTCTCTCGGACATATGATATAGCCTTGCTCAAACCATGGAAACCTTTGAACTCATTAAATTAGCATGGCGGTACAGCTTTTGGATTTCGTTTTGAGTCACCCGTAGTTGCAGATGGATGCTCTCGTTTATATCATTCGGGTCGTGGCTTGATCTCAATCGGTGCCGCCAGCTGGCGCCATCAGCATCAGTCAGAGATCCCCCTCTGTGCCTAGGAGCCAGGACATTTGGAACCGCCGGGAAAAAGCAATACGGAGTATGCAGCAAAGACGACGCCATTGAAATCCTTGACTACTTCGTCAGTCAGGGCGGGAACTTCATCGACACCGCCAACGCATACCGAGAGGAGCAATCGGAGACCTAGCTGCGCGAGTAGCTCGCATCAAGAAATAACCGGGATACGATGGTGATTGCCGCCAAATACACAGCGGGTTACCGGGGTCTCCACAAAGACATAATCCACGCCAACTGCGGCGGAAACGGAACCAAGTCCATGCGAGTCTCGTTGGAAGCATCACTTCGCAAACTCCAGACGACTTACATTGATCTATTTTATATACACTCGTGGGACTATACGGTCTCCATTCCGGAGTTGATGCACAGCCTAAAGGACCATGTCACCTCCGGGAAAGGTCATTTACTTAGGTGTCTTAGGTACTCTCGCATGGGTGGCTGCTAAGGCCAATCAATACACTCGCGACCATAACCTGCGACGGTTTACTGTGTACCAAGGTGTCAACCGAAATTACCACTAAAGCTCCACCATCAGCCACCACCCTACTCCATATAGAATAGCGCCTCGATTGCTATTCTAGGCCATGATCATCATATATCATCATCCTGTATCATCATGATATCGCATGATTTAGTGATCATCTTAAAGCCTATATATATAGCTCATTTTACCACTAGATCAGGAATTAGACCTCATCAATTCATCATTTGTACCCATTAGAATTCAGCGGTAGATTACTAGGAAATACGGAATCCCGCACTCCAATACAAGGAATCTGGAATGCTTCGCTGCGTGACTTCGAAAGAGACATCATCCCTATGTGCCGTGACGAAGGAATAGGCCTATGTCCTGACGGAGTTCTGAACCAAGACCGCTTCCAGACTGAGGCCGGATTCAAGGCGCACGAGAAGAGCCATGATGGACGGAATTCCATTCCACTATCTGACCGGGATAAAAGGTTCCTCGCGTCTTGGAAGTTGTCGTGGAGGCTAAAAGGAGTAGAGCTTCTTCAAGTAGCCCTGGCATATGTTCTCCACAGAACGCCATATGTATTTCCTATTATCGGTGCTAGGAAGCTTAATCATATCAAATGGGTTATACCCGCGGTTGGAATCTTTTTGACGACGGAAGAAATTGACAAGATTGATTGAGGCGGCGTACACGTTTGATCTAGGCTTCCCGCATACTTTCCTCAGCGGGACCCTATTCACGAGTGATGCCTCTTGAAGGCGGCTATGGCCCTGCTGATGTGTGGTTGACTAAGTCCCTTAGGGCCTTTGAGTGGATGGAGGGATCACAGCCCATTTCTCCAGCTCAAAGAATGCATAATCTTTGGAGGTAATAGACGGCGCTGTGGCAACTAGTTCCAGGAGTATAGCTGTATATAATGCTAAAGCGAATAATACTAATCGATATCATATAGTTTTCATTCCATTGATGTAAGCCCTCCTTTGTGCTTGATTTAGGTATCTTCCTATTTCCAGATCTAAATAGAAGTATATAATCTTCTGTCTTTGAGAAACTGATACATACGACCATAGGGTGTGGAGAACAGGGCTTCCCGTCCGCTCAGCCGTACTTAAGCCACACGCCGGCTGGTTAGTAGTTGGGTGGGTGACCACCAGCGAATCCCAGCTGTTGTATGTTACTTTTTATGTTTTGAAAGTTATGATAATTATACTCTACTGGCTGGATATAAGCCATATACCGGCTCTAATTGTCAGGATGCTTAAAGAAGCTTTTTTCTAGCTGGGTGAGGAAGAGGGAAGTCCTATACATATCTTCTCATTCACAATCC